>NC_064761.1:27055257-27357949 GCF_011397635.1 Epinephelus fuscoguttatus | reverse complement strand
GTTTATTGAAATTTTTTGTGCAATAATGGCAGAAAGTTATGTTTTCTGTGTAGTTCTGCTCTAACTTCCAGTTTTGGGTCTTTATTTGTGGCTGGATATAATTTGTAGCTTCTTAAAATATGAATGGGGATAGTAATAGTGAGACACTTGCTATAGCTGCAAGTCTAGTTAAAATGACACAGTGACAACATAAAAAAGTGGAGTAGAGAATTTGGAGCATTCCACAGGGGCTTCATTGGAATACCTAGGGGGCTTATACAAATCTATGCTGTAAACTTGAGACAGGTAATCTCCTCACTTTTGTCAGTTTCTCCCATCTATTCCCAGAGCAGTTCTTTCAGTGAGGGGAGTTGGTGTTAGCTCTCTTTCCTCTGTCCAAAACTCCATTTTTGACCAGCTTAGAGTTTGTAATTGACTTGACCAGTTGACTTTGCCACAAGCTGACTGGCTGTCGAAACAGGTGATGTGCCTTATCTTCTAAAACAAGGAACTGGTGACTTGGCAAGCTGATTTACAGGCAACGCCATCAGCTGGCTTGAGTCGAGCTGAGACAGGCCGGTATCTATTTTAGTATATTTTATTACCGATGGTAGTTAGTATAGGCTACTGACTAAAAAGAAGGCATTAAGTGCTGTGTATGGCACTTGGAAATGAAACCATTCATATTTAATTGAGGAGTGATAAAGGATACAGTTTCCAAACAGTGTGAGCACTATAAAGTAGATAGAGGACCACATGCCAGACTTCACTCCTCCTTGAGAGCGAATACCGTTGTACATCACCTCATTCCAGTCCTCTCCAGTCAGGATCTGAGAAAACACACACACAACGACACACACAAACACACAGAATATTATCTACAAAACTATCCTGAGCATCACCGTTGAGCTTAGCTATAAACTCCACACTTCCTGTATATTGTGAGTGTCTGCAGTAAATTGTGTTAGCAATAAATTGACAGGTTGATTTCCAGACCTGAAAGACGGTCATGATGGCTGCAGGAAAGGTGTCAAAGTTTGTCGGGGTGTAGTCTTCGAAGATGAACCTGTGAGAAAGAGACACACTTAAAAAAGCAGGGCTGGGTCTACTTTTCTGTTTATTTTATTTTCTCGGTCAGAGAGAAATCAATTCTCCTCCTCTCCAGCTGGCTGGCTGATGTTTTTTTTCCATGTGCTCTGTATTCTTGAGGCCAGTTCATACACAAGGCCGGCCTTTATTGAAGTGACAGCTTGTGGGAAACAGCATCGACTCGGGGGAAAACAAAGCAACAAAAGCTGTGTGTATGTGTGACAGAGAAAGTCTGAGATCTCCACCAAGCTCACACAGTCTGTTGGTATAATGAAAACAACTGTGAACAGGCCACAGGACAATCTATTCTCCTCTAAACTGAGTGTATTCAATAAAGAGGAATCTACTGAGCCATGGAGTCTACCTCAGCCTTGTTTTTAATGTTTGTAAATCTGTCTTTGCAGGAACCACAGGAAATGAGTAATGAGCTGAGTGGGAGAGAAAAACAGTCTATATTTTCTGCCAGATTAAATAGATTTGTCTTTCTGCCCAGATGGTTCCTTACTTGACTCAATTTCTTTACAGAACTACACGCACTTTATTCTGTAGGTTACTAGTTAGTGTTACCTGCCACCGAAGAGCTGCATGCCAAGGAGTGCAAAGACAACGATGAAGAGGAACAGGAGGAAGATGAGGGAGATGATGGACTTCATGGAGTTCATGAGAGAGACGACAAGGTTTCTCAGCGACGCCCAGTACCTTAAAAGTCACAAAATATCCCATTAGTGCAAGAAAAGGTTTTTAAAATGTGAATGTAATACTTAATGTTATTGTTTAAGAGGAATTAAAATGGATAGTTCAGATTTTTTGACGTGGGGTTATATGAGGTACTTACAGTATATAATCAGTATAGTCAGTGCATTACCTGCAGTAGATGGCGGTCAGCAGCAATGCAATGCAACATTTATTCAAGTACTGTACTTAAGTACGAAATTAAGGGCACCTGCATGTACTTGAGTATTTTAATCTTAAAATCTCACTTTCAACTTTTACTGCACTACATCTCACTTTAGTTACTAGTCACTTTACAAATTAAGATTGTTGCAAACAAGACATATGAAAATATACAAGTGCAGCTGAAATGATTAGTCGATTGATCAATTGACCAAAAAAATTAATTAACTGGCAACAGGCATTTTCCTGATTGCACTTACACACTTTTACTTGAGTAACATGTTCAATGCACTTGTGACGGAGTATTTTTACAGTGTGGTATCAGTACTTTTACATAAGCAAAGGATCTTAATACTTCGTCCACCACTGGCAGTCGGCACACGCCCAGTTTGAAGAGGCAGGCGGGAGAACTGCCACAGGCACTAAGCAATGTACTGCTGTGGAAGGGGCAGCAGCAACAAACATATCTAAGGCATGTAAAAAAAAACAAAAACAATATCAGTTTAAGTGTATACTATACGTAGATAGCCCTTTCCAACAGAGAACTGAAGCTGTTATATCCATCTATGGTCACTTCAAAGCCACCAGACTCCTTTGACAAAAACAATAATTTTACCTTGCAAAATACAGGAGCTGCTGGTCTCTGCTGCCTCGATCAGTTAGTTAGTTTGTGTTACTGTGTGATTGTGGTGAATCCAAACTAACCCTATGAAACACCAAAATTACACAATAATACACACTAACTAACCGATCGAGGCAGAGGTAAACCAGCAACTCCCCGAGTTCTGCAAGGTAAGAAATACATTATGGTGCTGCTCACATCCAGAGGAGTACATTGCTTAGCTTCTGTGCTGGTACGCGGTGTCTGCTTGATCAAACTGGGGTGTGCCAACTGTGGTTGTATAAAGCCTTTGGTGGCTCCAGAGGAATCTGTGTGATGTCTGATAAATTGCCCCAAGTGATGTCGCTCCTAATCTCTGCTTTAGGCTAAGTAAGCCGCTACTAGCATGACACACCCAAATTCTGAAACAAACAGTCGCAAACAGTTATTTGTTTTCATTGTGGTTGATGTAGGTGCCATGTTTTGACAAGGAGGTACGACTCATTGTATAGTAAGAGAATATCTGAGGCTCTGCTGCACCAATTTTTAATTGTTTTTTCAACTGCCCATCGAGAGATACAGATTTACAAATTTAAAGAAATGAAATAAAAAAGAATTCTCTACCCAACACAAAAAAACTGCATATTACATCAACACTACAAACTCAACATGATTGCTAGCTTTCAGTCAACAGTGAAATGCTCCATGTAAATAATATGAAACATCTCAACAGATGGCAAAGAGCGAGGAAGGCTGCAGCACTAACTTGGTGATCTTGAAGATCCTCAGCAGACGGAGAGCTCGCAGGACACTGATGCCAAAAGAAGTGCCAGGCCTGAAGAAACCCCACAGCACTTCAAAGATGCTGCCAACGATCACCTACAGACATATAAACGTACATGCATCTTCAATAAACACCGCCAGAAACAAATGAGTCTAGGCTAACAGCTAGGACAGAGCCACAGTGAGACAGGAGAGAAGATCCAACAGAGACAGGTATAGAGGAAGAGAGGGCTGGTGCTGCATAATTTAAAAACACAAGCAGCTGGATTTTGGGGAAAACAAATATGTAGAGAGGGAGACAAAGTACTGACACTGCAGTCGAAACAGTTGAAGGAAGAGTGGAAGTAGAGACGCGGTCCTAGGCTGTACATCTTCAGAAACATCTCAGTCAGAAACAGAGCAAGAAACAGGAACTCTGCATAGTCTGGAAAACAACAAAAAAGGAATTTAGATTTGGAACTTTACATGATGAAGAAGAAGAACCATTTGATTAATTCACAGCAGGTGTTTAAAACTGCCTCAAAGTGAAATGAAGTGTGACTCACAAAGGAAGTTGGAAAGCCAGAGTGGCTGGTTATGGTGAACAATGGCCACACACAGCGTGTTGAGAGCTACGAGGCCCAGCACTGTCCAGTAGAAAGTGTGTGTCTTTACCACACGGCGAATGGAGATGCGCAGGAGACGTTCCTTGCGGCGAAAATACGCTGTTGGACCTCGTTTGGCACTCCTGATACTTGCTCTAGCCATGGGGATGCCTTGAGGGATAAGCAGGAGACAGAGAGGGAAAGGTAGAGAGATACTGTTTTCTAACTAGCAGTGCTTGTACAACATGTTCCTGTTCTGAATTTTTAACTATGTCCCCAATTCTGTTTACAACCAGACTGCAGCAGAGCTCAGTGTGCCCTACTGAAGTATGCCTTACAGACTCCCACTCACCCACAGAGGAGATGTCACCATATTGTTCCTCCCCTGGTTGTCCTCGATGCACCGCATCCATCCCTCTCCTCTTGATGGTGGTGGCTCTCTTCAACACTGCGGACAGAGCAGGTTGAGCATGAAAAGTCCCAGAACAAGATGGAACGAAAAGATGAAATTAGAGGGGACATACTGTGTGCATAATAATAAGAAGCTTCATTTAAATAGCTCTTCTCCTAACAAAGTAATAAAGAGCTTTTCAGAAAAAAACACAGACAAAAAAAAAAATAGAATAACATACAAACAAATACCAAAAATATAAAATATAATATTATATTTCAGGATGGTGACACAAAGCAGACTTTAGGGCAACATGACCACAAAATACTGTTTACTTTTTGCTGTTTGTTTTATTTAAACCCCCAAATTCAGTTTATCACTCCACCCTAAGATTTATATTTGATAACCATCACTCTACTTATCAATGCATCTTGTATGAAAACATTGGGTGACCATCTCTAACAGTTAGATGTGATAGGCACTGGTTTCTAGTTATTTATAAAGCCTTAAATGGCAACATGGCTTCATATGTCATTTCTTTATTATTTTTTTTTTTAAAATTGTGAACAATACAGTGTAACCATTGCAACATATCATTGTGCATGTTTGGTTTTACTGTCCTGTCACTTTGTCTCCATCCGTCTGTTCTCCTGTGCCCTCAAGAAGGTGTAGTGCTTCTGTGTTTTAATTTGCTTTAATTTTACTCTTGACATCATTGCCTCAATGATTCCTCAAGATTTAAATAAAAGTTGGATGAATAAATGAATAAATGTTTTGATCACATCGGGCTGAATCATAGATTTTTGAAGTGTTGCTGGTTCCATGTTTACGTGGCCCAAAAAACAGCCTTGTGTGACCACCTTTACATCTTAAAACACCAATAGGCAGACTCAGGCAGTATGTAACTGTGGAAAATTATATAATGATGAAGCAAATGACAAAGGAAATCACAACGAGGATCATCTGCACGACAAGCTAATGTCTGTGAAATTTCAGCTGAGAGGGAAAGTTGAGCTCATTAACGTTGCAGCTGAATGAGATAAAAATGATCATTTAATGTACAATGTGTAATGATCCAAACAAACTGAGTGCAAACCTTCTGCTGCTGTAATATGATCTCCGTCATAGCAAACCATGCTCCGAGGCGACTTGACGGTCCATGCATTTCTCTTATTTGAGCTGCGGCCATACAGTATCGGTGACACGCCGTGCAGTACACACATGCTGGAGTGAGTGTGATGAGTATGTTTTGGCCTTTTCACTGACTGCTCATGATTACCTTTCAGCCTATCCTTCCCTCGCTCACACACACGTCTCCCTGCTACCTTGTGATTTCTGAATCTACTTGCAGTCAATATTTGCTTGGGGACTTTATTTAATAAGCTGTTGATCAAACACACACAGAAACACACAGATACACAAAAAGATTGCTGCCATTTCACTCACTCACTCACTCACACACACACACACACACACACACACACACACACACACACACACACACACACGCACAGAGGAGTGTTTGCTAAAGGCATGGACACTGAGCCCTGTCAACAAACACATGGACACACACACACACCCAAGCACATGCATGCTGCTGCCTTTTCAGACCAATGGTTGCTATGGCAACCGTACTGTGCCGCCTTTCTTTTTAATCAAAGCTATCCCAGCTTCCGCATTTATTTCCATCCCAACAGCTGGAGCCACTATCTGCTTCTACTACAGATTTGTACCATCCAATTTATTTCTACCTTGTCAGAGTGGCTTTGTTCTTCAAGTGACAGAAACATACTAAACAAGAAACACACTTGAATCAAGGATTTGCTCTCCTTTTTCTATGTGAAAGTGTTTGTATGTTTGTATTTGACCAACAGTGCGTGCGCATGTGTGTGTGTGTGTGTGTGTGCGTGCGTGTGTGTGGCAAATGAGGTGGAGAAGTTGGTGAGGGCGAGAGCAGAACAGAGAACGGTTCTCACCATAGGCACCACCTGTACTCCACTCTGGGAGGCTCCTGAGAGCTGCCAATCAATCAACATTTAATAAAAGCCGTGCTGGTTTAGCGAGGAGGAAAGGTCAAAGTAGAGTTGAGAGGGTCAGAGTAGGCACTTACAGTAACTGTCTGTAGGGCACCGTGTCTAGTGTCACTACCAGCGCTAATTGTCTCTATGTGACATTGAGAGTTGTAGAGAGCAATGTAATGGTGTATAATCTGTGCAAGTGCACCACACTCAATACAACATGTCCTGAATTTACGTAATATACTGTATATATTTATGTATTTATTTTCTGCAGTTGGGGTCAATTTTGAATCTTTTTCAAGTTTTCCAGCTCAGCAGTGAAATATCAACAAGGCTAAAAGACTATAGCCATGCTAGCAGCTCTGTGAGGCTGTAGGTACAGCAATGATTTGTGCTAGTGAGCATGTTCACAGTGACAATGCTAAGATTTATGACAGCAATGCCTGATACCAACTGTGGGGCATAAAGATTGGTTACAACATTATTTGACATTGGTACTGGGCTGCTCACCCAACTTATGCTGATGTTAAAGTAAGACAAGGGTAGTTTTGCAGGGGTGATGAATCAGAGTACTGGAAAAATTCAAATTCTGACCTCGTGATGTCACTAGATAAAAGCTAGAGGATCACCTAAAGCCGGGCTGAGACTACAGGAATTTTAAAATCCTACCTGATTTTAAATTTGGGTCGCATCACACACATAAGTGGAAATGTTCTGCTCTCTGATTTCAAACATGCGCACACTACAAGATTTGAAAATAATGGTGCATCACAGACCACAGGATATCATTAACATTAATGTGCTAGAGGAGCATGAATGCACCACCTCACGTGATCTCATGGGGAAGCAGATGTAAGCAAAATGGAGATTGACGAGGTGCGACACTTTGCTGTAATGTTGACGATGCTTTGCTTTGAAAACAAAAGCAGAAGGCTAAACGAGAAAATGATTGGGGAGACGCAGTCAACACGAGATGTTTATTTTATAGTGGGAGCTGGAGGTGAGATTTAATAGTCAGTTTTAATCTCAACAGCAGTATCCTAACTAACACTAGCCTCAAGGGCTAGAATGTTTAGCATTGCTTGGCAACACCGTCAGCTGCTCTATTCTGATGTAATCATAACCGTAATCATCCAGATTTTAAATTCTAAATGTGAAACATGTTTGAAACGATCAGGGCAGCCCTGATGAGTATGTGAGCAGTTCATGAGGTTTAAAACAGGGTCTGTAAACTTCTCAAATAGATATAAAATGGAACTAAAGAACTAAATAATCTGGGCTGAGTACTGGTTCCGACCAAGGTCCCAGACTGGATTTCTCCTGATAGTCAGGAGGGGTGAAGTGGGGATAACTCAGCCCAAAAGGTCTCTAGTCTGAGCCCAGCTTACGTCTGTAGGATTCATCCTCCAGGAGTGTTTGAACAAAAATCCATGGCAATCCAGTTTTGAGATATTTCAGTCTGGACCAAAGTGGTGGACCTATAACTAACTGACACTGACACTGCTTGCTGCTAGTATGGCTAAAAATGATGAACTAGCTTGAAATGTAATTTAATTTCACTGGAAAGAGCTTTTATAACTCCAATATGTATACCTTTAAAAATAGTGTGTCAAGCTAAAATCACAGACAAATACATAATACAGACTCTAATAGCATTTGCTTGAGTAGCCTTTACAAAGCACAGTTAGTGCATTTAGTGTGCATGCCAGCATTAAACTGATTCAGTCGAAGATAGACAGAACGTAAAGCAATGTGAGGATAGCAGAAAGACAATGTGCACAATGAAACCAGGAAAAATAATGATCTGCTTACTTACCGTCGAGGGCAGAAGGTCCTGAATTCTTATTCTCCTCAGCGAGCATCACTTCCTCTAGAAAGCAAAAAGTCAAGCCACAATCAGAAATGAGCAGCAGATGATGGCTCAGATGGAGAAAGAGATATACTGGCATCTTTTGTGACTATATCTAAATCTCAATTACGGTGGAGAAAGCAGCTGACAGAAAGCAGGTCGCATCAGATAGTCCTACGTTCCACTATTGAAAGGATTAGTCTTAAAGCTTAAAGTGAAATATCGATTTTGCTTTTCTCATCAAGAGTCTTGGTCTCCCTGCGCTGTGACTGGGACTAAAGCTACCTGCTCTGTCGATCCAGGCCCGATAGCCGTTGAGCTCTCTCTCAATCTGCTGTTGGCGTCTCAGTTTCATGAAGGCCCTGCGGTTTTCCACCCTCTCCCTCTCCTTGGCAAATTCCCTGCAGAACAGAATCAAACCACAGAATCATTTATTTACTCTCTGAGGGTACGGGGATTTACTGTCACATGGATAAATAATTCCTCTTGGAGACAATCACCCAGGAAGAGCTATTGTTGTCTTGAACTAAGCTCCTCTCATTGTTCATTCAAACACAAGAGGAGAGGAGAGCAAGGCAAAGGAGGTCTCTTCTCTCGCTCAGTGGAGATAATGATAATGTGGATCCCCCATTAACCTTTCTGTAGTACTAATTAACTTGTATAGACTTTAACACCATGTACTCAAACAGCACAGTTTGGCTTGACAGTAGCTTGTTTACCAGCCACCTCACTAGTCAGTAAAAAAACAACTTACAGTGTGTCGTCTGGTTTTCAGACTGCCAGGTCCTAAATCAGCAGCAACAACAACACCAGCTGACTGTGTGGCTGTAGCCCATTTCAGGGGGTGTCTGCTTTGACGGATGTGGTGTAGACTTGAAAGGGCCTGAAAACTAGTAGGCAGAACCTGTACCCACTCCACAAAAGATTCAATCTATCCTGACAAAGACCAAACTAATGGTGTGTTTGAGTGGCCCTTACTCAGCGAAGGTAATGCCTTTGTCCCTTGTGGCACATGGCACCACAATGCGCCAAAGCCCCACACCCAAACCCCCTTACTTGGCGTGTCGGTATGCTGTTTTGTAAGGCCCCTCACCTAAGACGAATTTGGCATGGGAGCTAAAAATCAAGTCATAAAGTGAAACATTTCACCTGCATCACCAATGAGTTAAAAAGGACCACCTAAAGGCCCCATTGGGCAGCTGTAGCATGGGAGGTAGAGCAGCTGTCTACAAATCAGAAGGTCAGTAAGTCAATGCCTGGTCCCTGCAGGCTAGAAAAGCACCACCTTGGTTCAGATTTTTAGGTGTAAAGATGCGCTTAGACACAAATACGATCAAGAGAAAGTTGTATTATTTCATATTTGGTTGATAAAGGCCAATGTAGTCATGGCAAGCATAATAAAAAGCTGGTAAAATTATGTATTTACGAGCTATACGCTAGAAAAGCCCCATAAATCTCCCTCACAAAAGGCAGAAACCTTAATGAGTTTAAAATGAACCTGGATTGAACTTCCTGGTAACTGTTTGTAAACATACTCGGCAGCGAAAATGAAAGTCAAACCCAGATTCATTCTCGTTTGGCATTTCACCTCGCCATATGTGCTTTTCTTTGGCGCTGGGTCTCTTGGATGCCTGCTGCACGCCCATAAATAGCCCGAACACAGAAAATAAGAGGAAAATATAAAAACACAGGCAGACAGCAGAGTCTCTGCAGGAAACAAAACTCAACACACTTCTAGTGGGTCATAACTCATGTTTGAGAGGGATTACTTCTGTATGAGTCCGTGCTTTGTTTTTAGGAAAACCCTGCATAGTGTATCTTTAAACATGAACCTACCCAGAGAGGACTCCCAGCACCAGGTTCAGGACAAAGAAAGAGCCGATGATGATGAGAGGGATGAAATAGAGCCAGTTCCAGTTGGGGCCCAAGGCATCGTCGGTCTGAAACATCAAAATAAATTCTAAATTCAGTAAAATCACGTCACGGCTGGAGCAGACTCATGCTGCCACTGGGATACAAGACAGAAATACACAGGTGTAGGTGTTTGGGTGGCTGCTGAAAGTCGGAGGGTAGGCAGGGCATCGAACAGAGACATCATGTGTATTGATCTACTCTGGCCTCACAGGAAGAGTGTGGAGGAGAGTGGAGAAGTTACTGTATGAAGCCAATATAGAAACGGAGTATTACATCTTTACTTTAGTCAGTAAGTCTGTATGGTCAGCAGTTCTTTTTCAGCTGCACAGTAGCAGTGCGTCGTCCCCCTCTTTCCTTCCTCCTTTACTGTTCATCTGCAAAGCTCATTCAGCATCACTTTAGACAACATAATACAATCACTCTGGAAAATCATCTGCCTTCATCCATCTCAATAAAAACTGAAAGAGCCGGCAGCTGACCGCAAATTACACCGTGGGACAGCAGTTTGTGTGTGTGAGTGTGTGCTTATGGTTGTTGCTTTACCAAGATAATCTAAGGTAGACGAAGAAACAACAAAAATGACAAAGAAATTAATACTCATCAGTGTTCTGTTTCTCCCACAGGATGAGTAAGGCTCAAACTTTTACTTCTGCAATTGTCTTTTGGTTTCCACATATTTATCAACTGACAATAGTGATTTTTGGCCACAATAAGTACATATATAATTTTTTTTAGAAATAGTATATACAAGACACATAAAATAATGACCTACAGCCCATACTTGTCTATTCTTCTTTGTTTTATCCTGATTAAAACTGGCTCATTAATGGAAATCTTTAGACTATAGCTAAAGTCCACCACTCTGACTTCTTAAATACTTATTATTATCTGTTATCAAATCTAACGCTTAAGAGATTTGGATAAATTCAGTGTTTTTTTGGCCTTGGGGGAGTGTCGCAACTATTATTTTTTATCTTAAATCTTCAACTGATTAAATGTCAACAAAACTTCTGTAAGCAGTTTGGAACTTGATGAGTGTGTTTCTTTATTGGTTTGAAAATTGATTAAAAACTGGGCCTGAAACACTCAAAAATGTTTGACTGGAAAAGCTTTGGAACAATAATTTTTCATAATTCTCTTCTATTGCCAAAAGTAAATGAAAGTGAAATGCACAAACTTTTTCAGAATGATCCAGTCTGATCTTAAATAATAAAGCAATTTAAACTGAGAGAGCTGTTGTTCTGATGGCAGCACTGAGCCAGGCATCTGAATGTTGAAATTAAATATTTTATCCATCTATGTAGTGACTTTGCAAATGCCAAAGTGTCCAGGCCTTCGTGAGCACAATGATATATATATTTTTTGCAGTCGCTACTCCCATGTGTTTTAACATGGGCAGTGTTTTGTAGAGTGTTCCTATCTGAGGATTGGATCTTGTAATTCAGCTGCAGCCAGAGGTGGACATGATTGGACTTGATTTGTTGGATGGTCATGCAGGCAACAGATATATCAAATTAGCAAATGGTGCCGCTGCTTGCTTTTCTGTTTACATACCGTGTGTGTGTGTGTGTGTGTGTGTGTCTGCGGTCCAGCTCCTCTCACTCTGACATAGATGGCCAAGAAGCGCACTGCAGCACCTCATCCATGTTTTACAATTATGCTACAGCACAAAAAGGCATTGTTTCTGGCTTCAACACTCACTAAGAACATGATAGAGTATTTTCCTTTTTTCTTTTACATAACTGCAGGGGAATTCAAAACACATTCTCTAGCTTTTGCAATTGGACTAAGAGTCCTTGAGCATTAAAAACATTCAGTTCACTTGACTACCTGTCAATCCTACAGAGCAACAATATTTCCGACTCAGTCTGCTCTTATTCGAAATCACTTTTGAACAATTGACTGCTCCAGGATGTGGACCAGGAGGACTTGAAGATATCAGTCAAGCAGGATGACAAAACTACATGCCAATACATGCCAATGAGTCAATATATCACATGAACATGAGAGAATAAAAATACTTTAAGACGCATGGTTCTGCTAAACCTGCCTTGAGAATCATGGTAAAATAAATAATACACATTAGTTCCTTGTAATGAAATATGGGTAAACAGAAAAGACTATTTTTAATCTACTCGTTGTCATATTCACACAGAACATAGCAGAGGTGTATACAGTCATTAATCCTAGATTACATTTCTAAGAGATTCTGAAGCGTGCCATATTTCATAACTAGTAGGTGGGCAGTCTAATCTCTATTCAGCTGTTGCAGCATGTTGCAGCAGGTTGTACATGTCTCAGGATAGATGGAACAAAAATGGCAAGCTGAGAGCAAAACAGGAATCAACAGAGCACTCTGCAGTTTCAACAGAAAAATCACAAGCCAGTAACCCCCTGTCCCCATGTTCTCCATCCACAGGCAAACCGCCTGGCAGAGGAGGATGCAGGGGTTACAGACCTCCACTCAGCTGGTATCAGAGTGCTGGAGCCAAAGCCGCTTCTCTTCTTTAGCATTAATGGAGTCTAAATTGTGACAAAACGCTGCTGCACCTCAATAATTTGCAGCAATTCTGGGAAATATTATGAGTGGCACATATATCTGTTTGTGTGTGTGTGTGTGTGTGTGTGTGTGTGTGTGTGTGTGTGTGTGTGTGTGTGTGTGTGAGCAGTCTCACATTGTAGAGTACAGTGGTCCATCCCTCCATGGTGATGCACTGGAAGACAGTGAGAACAGCAAACAGGATGTTGTCAAACTGAGTGATGCCGTCATTAGGGCCAATCCAGGTATCGGAGCAGGTGTATTTGGCCGGACACTGACGCACGCCACACGGGACCTCGTACTCAGAGGAGTCCACTGTCTCATTTTCTGAACAGAATGGTGCATAGAGAGATAGAGAGAGAAAAAAGGAAGAAAAATGTTATGTGTCTTACATGAGTCCATAGTTCCCAACATCAGACAACAGACCTTACCTTGTTCAATGAATGAATTTGAAAACTATTCAACACTTTTCACACAGAATCTGAGAGTATGAATCTTTTGTTTTTACGCCTACTGGTTTTTATGCTTCACCACATGAAGTTTAATCCTGCTAGATGATCTAGGCCAATCCATAAGTACCCATCATATCATGCTAGCTTGTTGGGAGGGGGCTAAATAACAAAATTTAGCTACATTCTGGTGAGGGAAAAAACCGGCATGGCCATTTTCACAGGGGTCATTTGACCTCTAACCTCAAGGTATCTGACCGAAAGTGGGCTCTATGGGTACCCAAAAGTCTCCCCTTTACAAGCATGCCCATTTTATGCTAGTCCCATGCAGTTTAGGGCGATGTAGCTTTTTACATACAGTAAATGGTTGCCTACTGTATTTGAATATTTCTGCATAATGGGGTCCCTTAGAAGTCTTGAAACTGCACCTGCTGGGTATGACTGAGACGCTGAGACTGTTGTGGGTTCATTGGGCCCAGGTTTATTCATGCGTAATGAAGCTAGTCCCCATTGAACCCAAGGACCTATTTGAATAAAGTGACCTATCATGGCCTTTAGGATTATCACAGCCTCATGAAACTTGAAAACTACAAACCAGAGACCCTGGGCCTTCAGAGGATGAATGGCTTTTATAGGTAAGTTGAAAATATTTCTTTTCTTTCAGTACAGAAGTGTTTGCCATCCAATCTCTGAAAACTGCAATTCTTACAGAAATCTTTAAATGTCAAAGTTTTTGATACCAAATAATAGCTAAGATTTTTCTGTGGTGTTCCTCAAGGACTTGGTGTCTTAGTGTGGGGTTATGGAGGGGTTTTTGACCATTTAAACAATTCCAATTCTAAAAAATTCTTTAATTTAGCACCAAATCTGTCTAACACATGGTATAAACCCAAAAATGCTGCGATGACAACGTTTATTACATTTTTATGACTAGAAAAACTTGACACACAGCACTGGGCTACATCTCAAATTAATATTCAGGTTCATATACTACTGACCTGCTATATCCCCTTAAACATTACCTTGTACACAACTCATCATTTAAGCTAAATTTGAAAAAATTCCCTGATGCGTTCTTGAGATATCACATTCATGAGAATGAGATGGACACAACGTTACAGTGACCTTTTATCACCAAAATGTAATCAATTAATCCTTAAGTCCAAGTGGACATCTGTTAGCCTGTTGAGACCATCCTGTTAACATGAGCTAATCATTCTCTTTTCGTCTCGAAACATGGCACCACATCGGTAAGGTAAGACAACACGTTTACATGTCGTTTTCTATATGTTCTCTGACATTTATCCTAACGATATGAGGCGGTCTTTGTGGAGAAAAAGCTTGTTTAGTGGACTAACTTTGCACTTGAAGGGATGCCCGTTCACTTACGTTTTAACAGGTCTGACGCTACAGCTGTATCTAGGCTAACGGCTAACATGCTAACTATTATTTCTATGTCACTAGTGACTTGAAACAAATTTAGGACGATAGGAGACGGGTTGAAATAAACCGAAATTTCCCTTTCTCTATTTCTGCAACTTCACTTATAGCTGTGTTTACAAATGTTAAATTAGTGCTGCATCTCTGTAATCTCTGCATATGAGGCGGGGCGGCACTGAGTCCAGACTGATAGTGAGAGCAAAACAGAATGTTTGAGCTTGTATCATCAGGATGGTCTTACCAGGCCAAATGTGATGAAATTCCCACAGTGTGTTCTTGAAATATCACATTCACGAGAGTGAGATGGATGGACAGAAGGACAGACAGACAGACAGACAGACAGATAAACGGACAGACAGACAGACAGACAGACAACATGAAAACCTGATGGCACCGGCCTACGTCCATAATGCCCCCGGCCTCCTTATGCCTCTGTCCCAGCTGAGACATAAAATCCCTCTGTATTAAACAGTGGAGCAGCTTGTCTGAACTGTAACGTGACCATTCAGTGACAGAAAATACTCACTTCAGTCTGTCTGTGTTATCTAACTGTCCATTCAGCTTCAGTGTGATGGGAGCAGCTCGAAGGTTAATGACAGCTGTGAATGTACAATGAGCCATTGTGGCACACTGCATTGTTGGTTTTAATTATACAGGACAACACTGCCAGTTTGGTTTGATCAAGCCTGCAGGTGCAGCCTGGCGTGCCATTGTGCGTACGTGTGTATGCATTTGTGATTACGACAATGGAGCTACTACCTAAGGAGCTACGTACACGTCATGCAGCAGCCACACACATACAGAAGATCCACAAAAACAGCAGCAACAGAATGAGCTCAGTCCCGACTCTTTGCTTTTATCTTCTGTGTTGCAGTTTGCTGTCAAAATAGTTCTAATATTAGTCTTTTATCTGTTTACATTTATGAATTATTCACAGCCATTTCAGGCCCTTTCTGCAAATTGCTCTCTTTTGTTTGATTCATGCCATCAGTTCATGGCAGAGGTGTTGAGACAATTCTCTGTTTTGCAGTAGAGTTCAAATTAGAGCTTGGCTGAAGATGAATAAAATATCTGAACAACAGTAATCACAAGATGTCACTATTGGCTACCAACACAAATGGAGCACTATGAATCATTGCACGTGTGTGTATCTAAACTGGAAGACTGAATTAGTACAAATAACAGACTCACCAGTTATGTGGAATAAAGTCCTAACACACAGTGATTTAGCCAAATTTAAGACAGATCTTTGGACAAATCATCTTTTTCTTACTCAAGCATTGCAGGTAAGTAAAAGGGTAAGTAGTATATACTTGGTTCTATGCAAAGACAGTGGGAATATTGTTATTAGAGCGAGTTAGATAAATTTACATTTTGCCGACAGGTAAGTAAAGGTGTAAAAAAAAAAGACAGTATTAGGCTGAGTGAAGGTTTGTTACATCTAAAGTGGGGCCTTTCTTGTAGACTTGAGTCATTTTGATCAACAAATTAAAATATGGCTAAATAACATTAGATAAAAGGTTTGTGGCAAAGACTTCAGACTACAAATTCAAATGTAAGACATAATAATTTCAGACTCTTTAAGACATTTTAAGGGCCTGCAGACCTCCTGATAATACGCAGCATAGACCTGTGTGCGATAGAGACATTATACACTGAGTGAATCTCTACCCAGTATTCCAGGCTGTGGCGTGCAGGTGTAGTGCAGTTTGCCGCTGTAAAACTCCAGGCCGATGATGGCGAACATGAGGATTGCAAAAAAGAGCAGCAGGCCGATCTGCAGCAGAGGAACCATGGCCTTCATTATGGACTTTAGGACTATCTGCAGACCTGGAGGAAGAGCACACAGTGAGCTGAAGTGAAAACGCACTTAGAACAGTACAAATATGTAAAACATGCACATCATAAAACATAATATTTGAATGTCACTTCACAATGATTGAAAAAATTCAATTTTTGAGGGGTGCTCAAGCGATTGGTTAATTTAACAATTGGCTGATCATCGGAAATTGTCAGTTATTCTGTTAATAAATCGTTTAAGTAATTTAAGCAAAAACATCAAGGATACACTCGTCCCAATTTCTCAATGTGAATATTTGCTTGTTGTCTGAGTGTTTTATGATTGTTATCTTACTTCTTTGAAATTTTTAATGTTGGTCAGACAGGCTCTAAGAAATTGTTATAATTTTCTGCTTTTTTCCTGACATTGTACAAACCACATTAATCAAAAGATTAATTACAAAAATAATCTGCAGATTAATCAATATTGAAAATATTCATTAGTTGCAGCACTTAGCCTTGGGTTATTGCTTTTCCTTATTTTCTGTTATATATATATATATATATATATATATATATATATATATATAATCCTACAATGTCCATATGTTAATGTTAAATGTGGACAAAGTTTTAAATAATAGGATAAATATAAAAGTAATCCCTGTGAGCAAAAAAGACTCAGGCTTCAGACTGTACTGAATACTCTCTTCTCAAGGTTTTTTTTAATTATTTTTTTTTTAAATTTTGGCTACAAGCTGCAACATCAGCTCCTGAAGGATATATATATCATATAGTCATCTACTTCAGGCACGCTACTCCAAGTGTTTACATAACATAGCCTACACTGCAATATGTAGCTACACCCTGATGCCAGGGAAACATGCAATCTTTGTCGCTAATGTTTCTCCCTGATTTCGGATCATATTACTGCTGGAACATTTCCTGTTCTGTTAATAAACGTTCACTGGTTATTCTTCACATTAAAAAGTTCTGCCATTCTGTTACAGTTATTTCTCCCGGCTGCAATATACTGCTAACCTACTTGTAGCTATAAGCTAATGACAATGAAACATGCCAACTTTGTTGCCAATGTTGCAAATTTCTCCCTGAATTTCAGATCATATTCCTGCTGGAACATATTCAGTTGTGTTAAGAAGCTTTTAGTGATGATTTTTGACAGTAAAAAGTGCTGCTATTCTCTGTTACAGTTATCCGTCTGGCTGCTATGACGCTGAGATACGGAAGACCATGAAATGCTGACCAATCGCAACAGACTAAGCTTTTTTCAGTAGGGGGACTTAAAAATAGTCTCTATGAGAAGTATTCAGTGTGTGCATTCTGGCGAAGCAGAGACACTATTTTTTTTTTAAAGATATTAAGATTTAGATATTCTAATATATGTATTTTTAAGTTTGTCTGAGGATGGAGGCTAAATTTCAGAGGCGATGTCTTAAAAACTTGGCCAAATACCACCAACTTCTCAACTAGATACACTGTTTTTTTTAAACTTGACTCTTCAACTCTTCATATGTGGTACTCACTGGGGATGCCTGAGACCAGTTTAAGGGGTCGAAGCACTCGCACCGCCCTCAGGGTCCTCAGGTCCACTGAGATGTTCATATGCGCCCCTGCAGCGGCCAGGATCCTGCAGAGATGAACACAAATCCACATCAACAGAGTCACAGAGCAGAATGCTACAATTTTATGCTTTATAATCTATTGCAGAGCCGTGTCAAAAAGGGGACTCAGACACCACGCATAAACACGCTGAGGCCATCACACACAGTGTTGGTGGATGGCTGCAGTGCTTAGATATGGAGCGTGAGGACATGAGGGTCTCCAGTATGCAGAGAGAAAACAGAGAAAACAACAGGGATGTTTTTGGGGGCTTTTGGCTGTTTCGCAGTGTGTGGGAGGATGGCTGTGACAACTGCTATTTAGGAGGAGAACAAAGAAAGACACCCTCAGGCTGGAGAGACATGAGGCTTGCGGACAAGCACATGCGTGGACAAACACACATCGCAAACACATCAACCTCTTATCTGCTACACAAAGTCCTAAAAAAGTTCCATTTTTACTTTATCTTGTTTTGTGTCCTCTATCCCCCCGCCCTCTAAATACACCTCTGTGGCCTTCAGCCATCACACTGATGGGAAAAAGAAAGGCAGTGTCTGGTGATCTCCCCCTCTGCTTCCTCATTAGTCTGCCCTCCTGTTTCCTTTCTCTCTCTGCTCTCTATACCCTCATATCTTGCTCTTCATCCCTAAACCTCTCTCCTCTCATCTCCCTCTTCCTCCACCTGTTTTTACAACCTCCTTCCAATTAGACTTGCACTTCTGACTCTGTTTATCCATTTTCCACTGACCTGAACACACATTTATTCCCCTTTCACCCGGATGCCTACTGAGAGAGAGACAGAGATGGATGGGGAAGTGAGGTAAAAACAAAAGAAAAATTGCAAACAGGGAGTTGAGGAAATGGCCTTGCTGAAGAGAGGATACAGCAGCAAAACTTTGAAGACAGAGTAACATAAGATTCACACTCTCCAAACTCTAAAACATAGATTCATACTGTACGTAAATGCACGTTGCTCATCTGGTCAGTTGCAACCATTGAAAGATAAATAATTGTACTCATTAAATGTTCTGTATGTAACTTTCAGAAAATCCTTGTTCCACCACAACTGTGACAAACACAAGACTGACCATGATTGACCATCATCATGTTGTTAAGTTTACTATCTGCAGTGTTTCTATGTTTCATCTGGCTCTGTGATACTAACTAGCTTGCTGTTTGCAAATGACTTTCTCAGCTGATGTTACAAAGCAACCTATGGAGAACCATGCAGTGAACCTTTACAGTAAGTTGGCTCACCTTAACTTAGGTTATGGTTAGCTTGTTTGCTACCCAGCTAGTTAGCTATGCTGCATGGATCTCGTTGCCTGGTAAATGTTAAATTAATTTGCGAACCAACTCTGGGAGTCTGGACCATCTGGACGAAGCTGACGTTAACCACTCAATACAGTTTTTTGCAATGCTTGCTCGCTAACAATGCATCCGCATTAGAAAGCATCCAAAGTTAGCTAACATTAGCCTGCTAAAACCACAATATATATCATGTTAGTGTTTTCTCTGGGATTTTTAACACCAGGAGAACTGACGTTTTGATATAGGGCACTGAATTTGATGAATACACCTTTTATCACACCACAATTGAGACAAGAAATGAGAAGAGAATGATCCCCAGTCAGTCAGCTGCAAAATGTAAATAATGGAAACACAGCATGTGCAGACTCTGTGATGTGATAGGAGCCAGTGTTGTGTCGAAAACTCTCCCCGTTGATGTTAATTAATGGGGGAAACACTTTTCAATAAAGGAACACATTTTGATACAGCATTGGTTGTTTTTTTTATGTTATAAGACTCCATTTTTTAGCTAACAGTAGCTACTGTTGCACACTGTAGTGCTGTAGCAGAGCTGAAGAGAGATACAGCATGATGTTGGGAGAAGGTGACCTTGAGGGCTTTCTGCCAGAAAGGGATTTCTGGGTTAAGGTTCATCACATCCTTTGGATTTTCTGTGAAAGATTTGGCCCAAATGTTTTACAAAGAAGTTAGTCCACAGACTGTTACAGACAACTGAGAAAGTCAGGAAAGTCTTTTTTAAGTTACCTTACAGTCTGTTCACCCATTACCAAGAAAATGTGATTAATACATGTAAAAAGTTACATATAGTACCTTTAAATTCACTTTGATCATGAAGACTAGATAAAAATGAAGGCAACAACATATAAAGAAAGACTTTCTAAAGTAACTGAAAGGTGGATTAAGTAAAAGATTACAGCTTTGTAAGCAGATGATTTATGTGCAGCACAGTGTTAAAGAACCGTCTTTATGCACAGTACTGTAATTTGCTTTAAGATGATAGCACAGTAGATCATCACACAGCTAGAAAAACAGATCCAATTACATTCCTGTGATACCGCGGTGAGAATCAGTCCCGTCTATATTGTTAGGAGACACAGAGCGTCATCTGATTTAATTAACGGAAGAAAGAGAGAGAGGAAGAGGTGAGAGAAAGATTAAAATAGCTCACCATCATCCACACACATACAGAAATAGAATGATCCTCATGGGTTTCACACCTCTAACAATTCCCCTTTGGATTTTCTCCTCTTTCCCCTCTCACTCAACACTCCACGTCTTTGTACTTCTTCCCTTATTCCCTCCTTTTACTCCAATCACTCCCTCTGCTGCCTCCTGCAACCTCTGTCATTTCATCCCCCACTTCCTCCATCTCTCAATCTTTCTTCAGACCATTAGTCAGTCCTGGCTGCTCTTTAGTTGTTATGGAGACTAGGGGATGGAGGGCCTAAAAATGGCTTCCTCATTTAGTCCGCTGTTCAGTGGATGTCCTGGGCCCTGTTTCCCAATAACGATTGTTTGTATAAGTTAAAAATGTCCAAACAAACTCCTCCTTTTTGCAGATGGAAATCGTGTAAAAGGGAGTTTTGTTTGTCAGCTTGTTTAAGCCAAGATTTAGTATGTGTTCCTGCTTGCAGATAAGAAAGGGGCATTACAGCTATGAAGATAATGCGTGCTGCTGGTTCTAAGTCTGGGTCTTTTTTGTATCTGTGTCTTGGGCAGCTGTCTGGGCGTCAGCAGTATCACCGTAACACCAACAGTGGCAACTTCTGATAATGCCTGCAACTGCACATTAGAAATGAACTGTTCTGGTTGGCTAGATGCAAAGATATTCTCTTTATCTGTAGATGTACAGACAGAAAATATCAAATGTCAATTTCTCTGTGTTACATACTGACATTCTTACTTTAAAGAGGATGCCAATGTGTATGCATAGAGGGATTACTGAACTGGCATACCAAGCACAGGCCCTGTGGGTCTACGTGTCAGGCCTCCCGCTGCAAACCTTCATCTGCAAAATATCACTCAAAGAGGCATGTATAGAGCAGGAAGAGGCTCAAAATGACCTCAAAGAAACATAAAAGGACAAAAGAGAAAAACAAAAACACCATATTGATGCATAACAGCTGCACAGAGACACACAGACACTCACAATGATAATGAAAAGGGGCAAAACAACCACAAGGAGACATAAAATGACTACAAAGAGATGCATAACAGCTAAAGACTCAAAATGACTATAGGGGCACAAAATGACTACAAAGAGCTGCAAAACAACAAAAACGAGACGCAAAGCAACTACAAAAAGACTTAAAATGACCACCGAGAGACACAAAACAACTACAAAGAGATGGTAAACAACCTCAAGACTTAAAACAACCAAAGAGAAACAAAATATCCACAAAGAGACACAAAATAACTAGAGACACAAAATAAACATAAAGAGACACAAAATGACTACAGAAACACACAAAGAGACTAAGTACGACTACGAAAAGGGGCAAAATAACCACAGACACAAAATGACCACAAACAGATGCAAATCAACAAAAAGGTGATGCAAAGCAACTACAGAGACCTAAAATAGACAAACAGATGCTAAATGACCACAAGACTCAAAATGATTAAAAAGAAACAAAATGACCACAATGACACACAAAATATCAAAAGAGACACAGAATAACCATGAAGAGACACAAAATGCCCACAAAGACATGAAGATTACAGAGACTCAAAATGACCACTGCGAGACACAAAACAACTAAAAAGAGATGCTAAGCCACCACAAGGAGACTCAAAATGACTACAAAAAGATGCAAAACCACAAAGAAATGTGTAACGACAACAAAGAGACAAAAAAACGATCAACAAAATGTAAAGCTAAACAACTATGACGTCTGTGTGTCTTGCTCCTATGTAAGAGAGGTGGTGGGGCCCTCTCCACGCCCTGGCATCCCAATGTGTCATAATCCACCAATGTGTGTATGATGTTCCAGTTGTATGAGAGGCCCTTTGAGACATAATTCATACTTGGTTTCACATGTAACATCATACTCTCATACATACACCACTATACTCTTACACAAACACTACTATACCCTCTTATATGCACAACCATACTCTTATACATACACCACTATACTACACTCTCTTATATTTATCATCATGTTTTCTTTTATTTACTGTCATACTCTTAGTGTAACAGAGGATAATATTATATGTATGTAAGTATGATAGTATGTACATGAAAGTAATCACTTTCACAGTGCTTTGTAATCATCATTACGACAGCTAAGCTTCATACTACTGCCGTCTGGACATTGGCACCCTCTATATGACCGAGATGAGGAAGGTGAAGGTTGGCCACAAAAACTGGCAGATGTAAATCAGCCAAGGGAAGCACAACACATGGCTGATTTGGCACAAATGACAGATTTTGGCAGACAGTTTATCTCCTCCCTGTAGTTTCCCCTCTCCCTATTGTAGAGCAATTCATTGATCTGTGTGTTATTTGTATTAGGTTGCATCTAATTTATGATTTAAATGCAATCACTCATACTGTGTTAAAGACTATTTAATTCGTACAGAACCTCAGTGGTCATGATGACAGTATGTGCCAAGATTAAATGAAATTAACAAAATGATAAAGACTGTTGCTTCTGCCAGTGTTGTTTTATTTTTTTTTCTAACTGCATTACATGTAGCTTTCTATCAGTGCACCGCAACCTCTACTACAATTTCATTACTCTATAATAATTTCTAAAAGTGTCTTAATTTCATAACACCAGTGCAGTGTCTGTTCAAACGTGCCTGTTCAGAATGGGCTGCTGCTTGTAGCTTTCTCGAGAGCTGCTCATCCAAACAACTTCACACAACACTGCACTTCTTTGGTTCCTGGATAATACAGCCGCCATTTGACCAGGAATATCTGTTGAAGTCAGGCATGTTTAAATCTCTCCTGTCATAACGTCCAGTAAAAATATTTCCCTCTGAGGATATGTAGGCCTAACGACGTGTCCTAACAGCAAGCAAGCAAGCAAGCAAGAGTTTCTCTGTCCACACTGAATACGTTAAATATGCACTACTGTTACATCAAACAAACCACTGTATTATATTGTATATATATTGTGATACTTACTGGAAATGCCATACAATATCGACAACAGTAAGTAGGTTGTTATTAGTGATTATCATTTACCAGAAACTTTGACCTCAACACATATGTTTGCAGGTCGGGTGGGGAGGATTGGCTTTCATAACAGCCTGGTTTGACCCAATTTTAAAAAAAACCCTGACCCACGCATCACTAACAGACATGCATACAGACCAATGAGACAAATGATTTTGTAGCCTGCTGCAGTTCCAACACCTCTTCCAGTTTCTCTATTTTTTTCTTTCTCCCAACTAAAGTAGACAGTAAAGAAAAGTTTGTGTTACAGTTTAGGCCTGGAGGCGATGAGTGGGTCTTGCACTGGTTGAACCCCAGCGGTCACTTCATGGACACCTTGACTGATCTCAAAGACAACACACACCTAACAGGTGCCTGGTGTATCTACAAGTCATTTTTAGTCACCGGTAGCTGTCGCACAGAAAAACATCTTCGTTCAGCCTGCATGTATCTGCAGGCGTTATGTGAGATACACACTGCAGTGAACTGAGCCGAAGCCCTGGTCAGAGTTGTCAGCCATGATAAGTGAGTAACAGTGACATACCCTGAAGAACTGACAGCTCGCTGCTGCGTGACAAATCTATTGTGACAACCACCATGCCATGATACTGATAACGTTGTGACTTATGCTCCATGTCATTGTCAAGCTGCTAACTAATATGATATGAGTGCACCTGACTATTGTAGTGATATTAATTCTACAGCATGTGTTATTTACACCACCGGTTCTGAGCTCAGGGGTTACAGGATAATTTGGGTGTATCACAAGATTTGCTTATTGTGTTTTATTGCCTTTATTATCAGTGTTATCAGTCATACCTTTGCTTTTCTGCAATGACATGTCAAAACAGCCGCTGTGCATTATTTGGCTGCCCAAATGCGACTTGTTTCTTTTTTATTTGAAAGGGAAAATGTCCCACCTTGGGTTTCAATTGGAATGTATGCTCTTAAAGAAAATGTTCCTGCAGACTTTATCTATAAATGGACACCTACAACCATCTCCAGAAGAACTGACAACCCTGTCTTGACCCATATCATCAAAACGTGGCATGAAGTCCAGAAAAATATTGGACTAAAAAATATATTTTCACCCAAAACACCATTGAAACAGAACGAACTCACACCTATGTCAGTGGATAATAAGATCCTGGAAACGTGGCACCAGAAAGGGATTCGTCATTTGGAGGACTGCTATAAGGATGGATGCCTGATGTCTTTTGAGGACCTAAGGAGGAAATATGATCTGTCCAGCAGAAACTTCTTTTGTTATTTACAGTTAAGATCATTTCTTAAATCTGCTTTGGGACCTGAAATGACTTTACCCATGCTCAGTGATCTGGAAAGACTGCTTCATGAGGGTAACGCACCTCGTCTTATTTCAAAAGTGTACTCCCTCTTGATGGATGATGCTCCAAAACCAGGTTTACATAAATCAAGGGAGAAATGGGAGTCCGACTTGGGTGTGACAATAGGTACAGAGCTCTGGGCTGAATTGTGTCAAAAAAGTTTAACTGCCACTCTTAATTCCAGATACAGGCTGACTTATTATAATTTTCTTCATCAAACCTATCTTACGCCACAGAAATTACATAAATATAAACCTGAGATATCCAACCTGTGTTTTAGATGTAGTATAGAAGAGGGTTCATTCCTACACTGCACTTGGTTATGCACAAAACTTAACACATTCTGGCATGATTTTTCTGACATCATTACAAAACTCTTAGGACTGCATCTCCCATTAGATCCTCAAACCTGCTTATTGGGAGATACTACAAATATTGATGCACGATTAAGAAAAGCTCAAAAGAGGTTCCTCTCACTGGCCTTGTGCGTTGCCAGGAAGTGCATCGCCATCACGTGGAAGTCTGACTCCCAACTTTCTATAGGAAGATGGGTTTCAGAAATGAATAGCTGTGCTCCACTTGAAAAAATTACATATACACTCAGGAATGACTATAATACTTTTACAGAAATGTGGCAGCCCTATTTAGCATATATGGACACATTGCCAGCTTCTATGGTGGACGGGTTGTAGTTTTTGCAAGCTCTTTGTTGTCAGTGCTTACTGTTGTCTTCCTTGCCTCTCGACTGTTGTGTTTTTTTTTTGTTTTTTTTTTATCATTATTAATATTATTTTCATTATTTATTAATTTTATTTATCTATTTATTTATTTTTTCTCCTCCTCTATCTCTCTTTCAGTTTGTGGGTGGGTTGGGGAAGGGGTTTGGAGTTGTGTGTTTGTGTTTTCATGTATATCTTATTGAATTTAAAGCTGAAAATAAAATATTCTAAAAAAAAAAAAAAAAGAAAAAACAGCCGCTGTGAAAAAGGTCTTTCCTTGTTATTTCTATCTGTTAAGGCCAGCTGGAGAAGTTCTGTACAAGATATTTGGTGACACGGATATTTTTCTTGGTTCCTCGAAATTTGACTTCTGGAAGGTTTTCCACTCAACAAAAAGCAATATACAGTATATAGTCATTAATGTTTCAGTGTGTACAGTTCAGCAGCATGACTTGCAGTAGATTGCATCAGGAGGAAGAAATCCAGCAGCACTAAGCACTTTTGAGAGACACACCAATAATGCTTAAGTCGAACTGGGTATAAAAATGTGGCATTTTCCCCCTGGTTATGTTTATTAGGGCCATTTTTGGTGTAATATTGTGAAAGAATGACAGCGGGTTTTATAGCAATAGATGATGCAGTTTTTCCTTTGGCATATCTTTGGCATATTCCATATGAAACTGTTGGTTGCGCTGGTGATATCTTCCAATGCTTCAGGCTGTATTCAGTTATTTTCTGATCATAAATCGCTCCCCTTTGCTCACCCAGAATAGACTGAAGAATTTGCTAGTGACAGGCTCCCACTAATGGCTCAGTTGTTGCATTCACATGTGACAATTTAGTGAAAGAGCTCTGAATAAAAGGTTCTTCTGCAGCTTTTATAATTTTAAGAGCATTTTAGCCTCAGAGCCAAAATCATTTCTAACATTTAATACCAGTAGGAAAAAGGGATGGGTATCGGTACTCAATACCTATAAGTCAGTGGTTCCCAACTGGTGCAGCCACAAGGTCCAGATTTCTCTGGGTTCAACGTCCACACAGTCTAACACATTCAGCGTCATACTTGCGTTTGCCATGTCGTCAGGCTAGTTTGCTGTCTCTGTCAAGTAGCTGTCCATTATTCACTTACTCTACAGCAGAAAGCAGCACTTCAAAATTAAAACATCTGTATCAGAAATTCACTGTATTTAAAAATAAAGGGAGTGTTTTGAAAACTTGACACATTCTTGAGTTACTTGCAGTCCATTCACAATGGACCGGAGACCCACTTTTGGACTGTTCTGGTTGGGAACCACTATTTTAAGGTATCAACCAAAATAACCCAGTACTAAGTAGTATCAAACCTTTTCGAGTCAAACGATACCTGCATTTGATCATTTTTGTGCCAGGGGTCTGATCCTGGACTGTCCTGACTCCCCGCCGGATCAGCAAACTTTCGGTTGCTGTCTTCTCCAGAGCGGTCTACCAGCAGCAGCTAACAACCAACACTGAGCCATTAAACAGTCCCAACAAACACACACTGAAACAGCTTGACTCTGGCATTAAAGCCATAATAACTGTTAAGTGATGTTGGCCAAGGGTTGTTATTAATAAACCCATTCACCTTGTGTGTGTGCAGAGCTCACACTCCAGCAGCAGCAGCTAGCAACCAACACCGAGCCGTTAAACGATCCCAACAAACTCACACTGCAACAGCTTGTCTCTGTCATTAAACCCATAATAACTGTTAAGTAATGTTAGCCAGGGGTTGCTATCAGTAAGCCTTGTCACTCTGTGTGTGTGTGCAGAGCTCACATTCCTGCAGCAGAAGCTAACAACCAACACCAAGCTATTAAATGGTCCCAACTAACTCACTCTGAAACACAATATTGTGACACAATTGCTCATGTGAACATTAAATACCGTGACTGTCGATTTATAGTGTTTTTTCCGCCTGACATAAATAATGCTACGCTGATTCAACAACATTTAAGTGTTGAACAATTTCATTTCAGGCAACTGGTCTGCCACACAGTGAGCTGTCTACATCTTCGAAGTTTAGCACCTACACTTGTGTACACTGCAGTCTGACCTCTCGTACATTCTTACGTTTTGAAGACCTGTGATTCTGCAGGACGATGAATACATATATCTGCTCTGGTGGCCCACAGCACAGTGGGTGGTGTGTGTACAGCGGATTGTCTTGACAGAATAAGGAATCGTGTGGAGCAACTCCTACAGTGCTGCTCTGGATGGTTTAGTTAATATAAGCCTCTCTGCCTCCCACAGTGCGCTCTCTCATTTTTACCTCCCCCCTCTTCCTTTTTACTCTCTCTCCCTGAAACACACACACACAAAAAACACAAACATACACACTGAACCCCCTACATTCACACACAAGATATACAAGTTGTTATGCAAGATCAAATGTTACCGCTCCTTAAATCGACAGCCTGAAATAGTGGTCTGGCTTGATGTGAATCAGTTGAATATCAGCGTGCATATTGGTTTATGTGTCAGTTAGGTAAATGTTTGTTCTTTGGCCAGGATGAATAATTGATTTGGGTAAATGATTTATTAGCCATCTGTTGGAAGAGAGAGAGAGGGAGGCAGAGAGAGATAGAGAAATGTTAATTTAGTACTGTGCGGAGATGAGTCGTTGGCACACCGACTCTTTCAAGGTCTCAAAAGTTCACATGCAGCATGCAAAACCAATGAGAAAACTGAAAATCAGATGGTTGCATAATATCTTAATCAAACTGCCTGCATACAGTATCACTGTATTAATGAACCCAATCAAAAGCAAGAACATTGCTGAATTAAAACGTTAATCATTAAGGAAAACATAAAACACATTACTAAATAAACAGACATTATCTCCTGCTAAGCAAGTTTAAGAATTTAAATTAAGACTTTTTTATGATCTTGAAAGGACTGTGAATCTCAGCAGGCAGGCTGTGATTAGAAAAGTATCCAGAGCCTTTAAAAAACCAAAATAACACAATGTAAGACAATCAACTACAGGTAAAAAGTCCTGCATTCAAAATGTCACTTCTGTATTATATTATAAACGAAATGTATATCAGTATCAAAAGCAAAAGTAGTCCTTGTACAGCTGCATTTTTCCAGTCCAGTGTTATATTATGGTTGATTATATTATTGGATTATTGTTAGAAATACTCATCTTCTTTACTTTTGAGTAGCTAAAGAAGTATTTCACTGCTAGAAAGGTGGTCTCCTCATAAAACTGTTTATATGATAAAAAGACACAAATGCTTTGACCGGAGGAAACTTAGGAAAAGGGCTGTGGCATTTGCTGTCGCTCAGGAGGTAGAAAACCTACAACTACCAGAATGCACTGTGCTGCAGCGCACCAATAAACGCTCCTGCTAGTGGGTGACGTATAGTGCATTCCATTTGCACCAGGAAGTTGAAATTTCCCAGATTCCCAGTTGGAAATTGCTACGGGAATGCCCCCTGTAGTCTGAAACCTGACTTTGGAAAGGAAGAGGAACCTCTCAAACCCTGACCTCAAAATCAAATACAGTATGGCTACTTCGCACATCAAGAGACGTGTAAGCTGTTGTAGCATACTGTTTATTAGCACCTCTGTCTTATTTGTGTCTCAATAAAACTGTTGCGCACACAGTACTGTCCAACTTTTATCTCTGGACATGTTACTGAAGTGTTTGTCTACGCAAAATACAGTGTAATGCATTGTTATCAATCGGTGTTGCTGACAATATCTTGTTTTTATTGACTTATTATACTGGAACTTGGTCAGCTCGGGTGTGACTATATCCCCAGCACTGACCTTCGACTTTCAAGGTAAACTGAACGTAGCAGTAATGCAAGCTTGTCCATTTTGACACAGGAAACAATATGGTGGCCAGCTGGTAACAAATGATTTCCAATTAAAGTCAAACAGTAAGCTAAAAATAGGTTTCTGCAGAATTTTGGTTTATGTTGGATTAGCACTGCCTAGCTGTTGACACGTCCAAAAGGTAGGAGGCCCCGGGGCAGACCGAGTCCACGCAGGAGGGACTGTATATCTGGTCTGGCCTGGGAACCCCTTGGGATTCCCCAGGAGAAGCTGGAAAGTGTTGCTGCAGAGAGGGGCATCTAGACTACTTTGCTCAGCCTGCTGCCCTCGCGACCCAGCTTCAGATAAGCGGTTGAAAATGGATAGATGGACGGATGCCTAGTTTCACCACTTGATCTGAGTATGGTCTAAGTTTGAGACAGAGGGAAAAAGTGGCTGTCTTTCTCGATCATCCCTTTAAATTCATAACAATGTACAGTGTTAGCCTAAGTAATAGTGGAGCTGTTTTGTATGTAATGTCTCTCAGTAAAGCGACTAAGAACGACAGCTGTCAGATAAATGCAGTGGAGTATTTCTCTCTGAAACGCAGAGGACTTTAGTGGCTTCTTAGGTTTTCTTTGTGAGATACCAGTCTGGAAAACATCCAGAGAAAAAAACACATCATTATCTTATTGATTACATTAACGCACAGTATATATTATTCAAATATACAGACATAAAAGTGAGTGCATTTTGGCTCTTGGAGCTCTGTTTTGTCTCTTGCAGACAATGAAATCAAAATGCAACACACTGCTTTTTGGCAATGATACAGCTCTGACAGCAAAACTGCTTAAGATGCTGCTACTGTGCTGACTCTGTAGTGACAAGGCACAGTGTCCTCAAAAAACCCTGCTCTTTATTTTATGTCTCTAACTTACAATATTATTATCTTGAATCAAATTTCAAAAAAGTTCATATAATGGATGCACTTGTATTGCTCCAAACATCAGACTGACCGATGATCATTGATTACATAGGTAATTTTGCTGACGCTAATTTATGGTGCATTGACTGGGAGATCCTTTGATGATGCAATTTCCAGCCCAGTCAGACTCCTGCTGAGCTCAAAGGGGATCTTCTATAGGTCAGAGTCTCGAAAGGCAGACATACTGTGCAATTCACTGTCAGCCATAGTTTCTGCATTCAGGCGTGGGGCTTCATTTAAAGAGATAGTTCAGATTTTCAAAGTGGGGTTTTATGGGGTACATTTCCATAATCAGTGTATTGCATACACTGCACACTCTCAGTTTGGAAAAGTTGCAGGAGTGCCAACACTGAAGCTTGCACATTTTAGTGACCTGAAAAAAAACTATCACAGTTTAAGTGAATGCTATAGTTAGAAAATTTTAAGCACTACACCGTGATGCAGACAGCCCTTTCTGATGGGGAAACTGTTAACAGCTTCAGTTCCTCATCTATGATCTCGAAACCACCAGAATCTACAAAATTTTGGCTCGCTGAATGGGAGCTGCTGGTCTATTGCTGATTCACTTTGTGAGTACTGTGTGGCTTTGGTGTCACACAATAACACAATCAAAATACCTGATCAAGGCAGCGGTAGACCAGCAGCTCCGGTGTTTAGCGATGTTAACTACTTTTCGCTACTTTTTCGTTAACTGCTTTTCTCAATGGATCTGGCTTTGAAGAGAGTGCAGTTAACAGAATAAGTTCCTCATCGAAAATTTCTGTCTGATGGCCAGATAAAGTATAGTACGGATTTGTTTTTTCTTTAGGTGGAACTTTTCTTAGGTGGTTAAAATATGTTTTTCTGCTGACCCTGTCCACAGCAGAACATTGCTTAACTTTAGCTTAGCAACCTGCTTCTCCAAACTGGGGGCATGCCAGCTGACATCTACTGTGTGTAATACACTGCCTGAGTGCCTCAAACAACCAAAATTCAAATGATCCAAACTATCCCTTTAATATCTGTGTCAGTGAGGGTTTAAGCTAATATTAAGTGTAAAACTGAAACTAGGTGAAATGTGCTGTCTCTCTACATTGCGTTAATCTTGTTTTACTGCCCTAATTCAAATTAAACTCCACAATAGATAATTTTTTGGTCTTTGATTTCACTTCATTTTCTGCCACTGATAATTCAGCACACTAGACTATGGCTCACTGAACACTGGAGATATTTCAAACTACCTGCAGTCTCTTGAATTTCTCTCTGGTACACTTAACATCCCTCCCCTCTGGACACTCATCCATTCAATCTAGCTACTTGTCAGCAGCACTCGCTCCAGTAATGCTCAACATCCTTGGCCTGTAACCAGGTAAAGAGAAGAGACACGGGTGTTAGCTGGTATCATAAAATGTCCAAAAACAATTCCTCTAAATTAGTTCCGCTTGAGACTCCCATATGGACTGTGTAGAAAAATAACTGAGGATTTGCAGAGAAACTGTGGCTGTAACAGAGCACACACTCTTCTCCTGCCAACAACTCTGATGGTTGATTCTGACGCCTCTCAGAAGACATCTGATGCTGGTTAAAACAAAAAAATGACTGCCATATAAATACTGCATCTCCCCAGTGTTTTTGATTCAGCACCAGAAACAAGTAATTATTTTAAATAAAAAAATAAAAGATGAAGAAAAATGGCTGGGACGGTATTTGAAGCAATAATTGCAAGGTTCAATCTGTACATCACAGCAATTGGTTCAACCATGGGCCATTTTTTTAGGATTGTTCTCTGGTGTATGGAAGACCACAGAGAGTTGTTATAAAGGATCCCATTTACTGATATTCAATGAACAATAAAAACAACAATTATTAACAGGCTTTATAAATGACTGAACTAGCCTGGCTTCAGGAGAAAACTGATTTGCATTGCATTGTTTTAACTTGATTTAACAACACAATCCGTGTCACATAAATGGCGTTTTAGGAAGCAAATGATAAAGTAACAAGCAGCTATGGTAGTGCTTTGTACATCTCTCCACATGTGAGGACTTTAATTATTACCTTCGCCAAGATGATTGTCTTTTTGGTTGGTTGGTTGGTTTGTTTGTTTGTCAGAAGGATTACAGAAAACTACTGGCCTGATATCCATAAAACTTGGTGGAAAGAAGAATGCAATCAAATTTTGGAGCTGATCCAAAACACGAGGCAGATATGGGGCATTTGGCTTTGGCGGATGTCTGCACTCTCTGAGTGCCCTGCTAGTTAGTAGATGATGTGAGTTAAGATTCATCAGGATTCATATGAGCATGGTATTTACATTTTTATCTACAGCATATTTATAAAAATCTTGTTCAAGAGATAGAATGACATTTTGGGGAATATACTTATTTACTTTTTTGCTGCAAGGTAGATGAGAAGATGATACCAATCTTACGTCTGTATGTTAAATAGCTGGATCCAGCAGCCGGCTAGCTTTGCTTAGCACAGAGACTGGAAACAAGGGGAAACAGCTGGCGTGGCTATGTCGAATGATAACATATCTGCTGTCCAGCAACTCTACAGCTCACTTACTGAGATGTAATGTCTCGTTTGTTTATCTGTGCAAAAACCATTGCCATTTTTCAGGGCACGACAGCTGCCCCCTAAGATAAACCGAGTTCACCTCTTGTAATGCAGCCCATGTCATGTGAAGAGGAACAACCAATTACAGCCGACAGACATCTTTCCCTTCGTCCGTAAATATCAGTCTGTGGTAAATATGGAAAAGTTGATCATTTTAGTCCAGCACTGCCAGAGCTTTTCATCTGCCCACACACTTATAAACAGCACATGGAGGAAGATTAGCTCTGCACTCAGGATTTCAGGTAAAAAGGCTTTGATGCAGTGCTTGTTAAGGTTGCTTTGCAACCTCAGACACAACCTGCCCCCGTGCTCTTGAAAGCTGGCACAAAAAAAAGGCACAAGAAGAGCACCCAACACCTGACATTGCATTTTCCAGGAGATTAAAGATGTGGATGTGTATGGCCCCTTTAAATTTTGATGTAGGGAGACTTTGACTTTGTCATGGGATGAAATTCTTGTTTGCATTAGGGATGTTCCTAACTAATTTCCTTTAACTTAAGTTTAACTTTGATTAGTCGACTAGTCTAAGAGTAAGAAAACAGAGAAAACTCAAATTGAGAATAATTTTATCTATATGCGTATTTTACAGGATCCATTTGAAATTGTTAATCACATTTTTCAGTCACCAAATCTTATTTAAATGCCACCGAAATGTTTGGCACTTTGCACCTGACATTATGAACACTGAACATTAGCCTACAAAACATTACAACAACCCACTAAACAAGAGGTAATAGCATTCATTGAAAACAATATTCTTTAGGAAAATAAATCTTTTGGTAATGTGCCTGATTATTACAATACAATTTTCATTAGGTGAACGCAATCACATAAAATGCGTTTGCCTCTCTCACTGTGCAGTGAACAAGGCCTTTAAGTCAGAGTGCAGCCTGCCTGGCGCTGACACCTGCTGCGCCTCCATCTCTGTCTGTCTCTGAAACATGTAATTTCATTCTGAACTCCGTCTGAGGAGATTCAACAGTAATTTAAGTTCTGGGAAGACCGTGTTCCTCATGTATTTTGTTAAGCAGGTCTCTTACCAGAGCCTGTTCCAGAGGAAAATGTTAGACTAAACTCACATAAAGGTTGTCTGCCTGAAATTCAATTTGTGAAGACAAATTGCCCGTTCATCATTGAGAATGGTTCTTCTAAATTTCAGCTCAACCTTTTTTAAGTTCTGTAACTTTCACTGGAACCTGAACTAGATTTAATTTGACATGAGTTCCAGTTAACATCAGGACTGCTTTCATCTCAGTGTAGCACCTCATCTTCTCTGATCAGATACCAGACTAGACTGCATAAAGGCCCTTGACACAGTCTTTGTTTCACGGCCCACTCAGCCTCTTTATAATGACTAGAAACATGGAGAGACAGGGAGGGCATACGGGGACAGAGAGTGAGCTTGTTAGACTGTCAATTTCCTCGACACCATCATTATTCACTCACTTAATTCAGAATCAGTGAAAAAAACACTTTTACTCTGAGGGTGTCATTTGAATGTCACAAGCTACGCACTCTGTCTTCATCTTATTCACATACATATTCATGTTTTCATTTTGTTTTGATTTGTGAAACAAAGGTTTGTTGAAAAGTGAAAGAAAAGTGTTGCCAGCGCTCAGCCTGTTCCCCTGTCTGTCATATACACATATATACAGACACACACAGACACACAAACACACAAAAGCAGGTCCATAAGCACATTCCCCCATCAGACTTATAAGAAAAGACAAATCTATCCTGGTCTGGTCTAATTGTAGAGACAATGACCAGAGAAGCAGCAGGACCGGAGCCAGTGACAGCCTAACCTGAGGCGGGGTCCTCCGTCACCACGGTAACAGCTCAGGGGGACATATCCACCCCATGCTGTGTCTGAACTCATCAATCGATCAGACAACAGATGGAAAATAAGATTGGAGAGGACAGGTCTGTCTGTGTATCTGTGTGTGTGTGTGTGTGTGTGTGTGTGTGTGTGTGTGTGTGTGTGTGTGTGTTTGTGTGTGTGTCTGTGACAGTTTGAGATAGCCGGTTCCACCAGGTGTATGACTGCCAAACAGACAGACGGTGTTGTTGGCTAAAAGACATGCAGTAGTGGCACATTTGGTTCATACACATGAATGCACCGACACACATACAAGCAGACACACACATCAGACAGATTGTGGTTTCAGCTTTCAGTGAGTCAGGTACAGTGACAGTGTGTTCACACCCTGACAGCTTCTCTGAGATAAGAATATCACGCAACACTGTCAGAGCATATCCGGAGGAAAGAAGAGGAGGAAAGGAAAGGAAAGGAAAGGAAAGTAAAGAAAATGAAATGCAACGAAAGCAAATACAAGGAAACAAAGGTAAAGGAAACAATAGGAAATGAAAGGAAAGGGAAAAAGGCAGAATAATGGTCAGGGCAGGAGGACGGTTGGTGCTGAAGACAAAAAAAATAAAACCAAAATGTCAAGATATATAGGCAACAAAAGTCTTGACATTCTTGCATTTGTCTCACTGGCTCATATTAAGGCTGGTGTGATCGATGTGAAGCTCTCATGTTAGCTCTCCCTCCTGGCTAGACATGGTAATAGAGTAGAAATAGTCCAGTTTTGACACCCAGTGAGGAATAAAGACTGATGGCTGCAGCATCTTTCTATTCACACAGCAAAGAGGACACCACCTCTCTCTGTTAATTAAGACTGGAGGTCTACAGGGTCGGACACAACTCCCACCTTTCTTTTTTTAGCCACATGCACCAAAATTCAGTTTACACAACTTTAACAAAAGGAGAAAAAACAAACTAATTTAAAGGATAATGTCAGCATTTTTCAACCTGGACCCTACATTTCCATGAATATGTATCTAAGTTACTGATGTAGACAACAATTTTTGAAATTGGTTCAATATTTAGTTAGGTGGCAGCAGCTGGGCAGCCGCATAGCCACATTGGAGTAGAAAACATAGTTTAGTGTTATGTAAAATATTCACAATGCCATGTATGATTATTTAGCTGATTTTAACGATGTTGACAAGACCTTTAAATTCATTGTTTGCCCATATTTATTTGAGCCGGAGTATATGGATGAGGAGTGAGTAAGGAAAGAGATTTAACAACAGGCAGCAGAGGGTGAACCAGCTGCTGCAAGGCTGTGCCTATGTCCACAGAGGATGAATGCCTATGTTGTAATGAGTGGTTCGTGTTTGCTCATTTCCAAACTGTGCCCACAACATGAAGACACTTTACGCAGCTTTCATAGACTATCATTGTGGGACACGGACATGCTCAAGTTTTGGCTAGTTTTGCTACAAATGGATCCTAACACTCCTGTCCATAGTCTGGACATTCTTTCCTAAAGAAAACTGCTGTTCCAAGAGCGGAGGTACCCGCTGCAGACAGAGTGGAGGTTGGCTAATGTTGTTAGCTACAGTTATTAAGTTGCCACTGCATGTCGTTACATATGAATGCATGGTAGGATAACAGCGAAAAAGTAAATCAATAAATGATCAGTAGGTGTAAACCATCATCTGATTCAGCACTGATAAAAAAAAAAGATTTATTACACATTTAAGCAGCTGACACTCATAATAATAAAATGAGTGATATTAACAAACTGATATTATGCCAAAGTGTGTGTGTGTGTGTGTGTGTGTTGTATTAAAATATTTATGCTTCGGTGTTATAGAACCCGTAATATATTTTTATAATATTTTACACTTACATTTGCCCTTCAAGGGTGATACCTACTGGCAATAAATGAAGAGCTCCTATACATGGTCTTTTCTAATAAGATAATCAATTGCTATTCCCACAGCGAGGACATTTGCAGTGCTACAGCAGCAAGGGAGATGCTAGTGCAATAACAACAAGCATCAGCAAGATATGATGAATATGTAAAAGAGTCAAATTAAAACATCTGCTGCCTGCTGTCCTCTCTGTCTGTCTCTCTCTCTCCTCATCCGCTCTTCATGTGTATACTCCACATTGTCTCCACAGTCAATATCCATCCATGACACTGAAAATCTTTTAGATAACACTACATATTCTGTAAAGTACTGTGGTTACTATACTTTTTTAAAAATCTCACACACATTTCCTCTGTTGTGTTCCTATAACAAGTGGCATCTCCTGAGATTTCCTCTTAACAAGGCAATAACAAACAGACCAACTTGGATCAAGTATAAAGGGAAAAAGACATTTCAGCCACTTATAATAACAATCTGAGCCTTTCTGTGAAATAACCACCTTCAATGGAGCTAGAGTGAGGGTGTTCAGTTGCCCCCATATGCTTCCATTGTGGCTCCTGGTGCAGCTGCTGGCTGCTGCCCTCTCACTAAATACTAGACCAATTTCAAACATTGTTGTTCACATCAGTCTCTTAGACACATACACGGGTCCAGGGTGAAAATGACGAAGTTATCCTACAGATTAAAAGAAGGCATATTGTTGCAGTAACATAAGCTATGAATGAGCTATTGAAAAGTTACATAATTAAATTTCTTTGAGAACTAAACTGATTGAGTTTTATTGAGTGGATTATCTGATTTACTCTAATAAGAATTAGGCATCTGAGGCATCCTCTTGGTCTACTTTTACTCAAAAATACATGTTGTTCCTGTTACCTGTGGTGCTGTTTATCAGTCTAGATTGTTTGGTGAGAGTTGTCTAGTGCTGGGCAGTATACCGGTTCATACCGAATACCGGTGTTTATTTTTCTTATGATATGAATTTTTCATATACCCCAATACCGGTGAGTATGTAGCGTACACAACGTTGGGAACGTAGCGCCACAGGACATCGTTTGACAGGAGACTGTTTTGCAGTTGCACTAAACAAGTATGTGAGGGCATGTACGAACGGTGTGTTGAGCGGTGAAGATGGATAAAAACAGTGAAAGTTCCGAAACTGAAGTTCCAGAACGAAAACATGACACAGAAGAACTTGTACCGACAAGAAGAGCCGTGTCTGTTGTTTGGAAGTTCTTTGGCTTTAAAAAAACCCGACGTCGATCAAACAACAATTCTCTGCAAATGTTGTAGAGCTAAAGTTGTAGCTGCAGGAGGCAACACGAGCAATTTGCTTCACCACCTCAGCCGCAAACATGTCTTGGAATATCAAGAATGCATGAAACTAAGATCTGCGTCCTCCACGTCTGCAGGTAACGTTAGCACTGCAAGAGAAAAGTCGAGTCAGATGTCACTAAAGACACGTTTGCTAGGGGGACTGCCTACAACAAGAAAAGCAAACAGTGGATTGAGATTACCAACGTGATCACTATCCACTTAGCCAAAGACATGGTACCGCTGTCATGCATTTTGATTCCTTCACTTCATTAGAATCATGAGTGCCACCTCTTTGTAAACAGCATCATTTTGTGAGGCCATGCAAACCTGTATTAATACTAGTGTGGACATTAATGTTTTTCTACAATATTCACTCCTCATGACAGTAAAATAGGCCATTCTAAGCCAATTTACTGCAGCAATTCCTCTCTAAATCATTAGAAAATGTGGTTAACCCCCAGTCGTGCATGAAAAAAAATACCGTCATATACCATGAAACCGATATAATTTTGAAAAATACCGTGATATAAATTTTTGGTCATACCGCCCAGCACTAGAGTTGTTGAGTGTTTGAGATATCGGCCTCCCTTCTCTTGAATGTAACACAACTTGATGGCACTCTAACAAATGTGATGCATATAAAGACTCAGTATCACCCTGCAAAACAATGTCTTTAGCTTCATGACACACACACACACACACACACATCTCAAATTTCTCAAAGGTCTGGTAAAACAGTATCTTAGTGTATCTGCGAGATCAAAGCTTTGTCATGTCATCTATTCTTCTCAGCATTTCCTTTTTCAGGCTTTTCTGAATAAGTCCTTGAAAATGCTCTTTTCTTCTCCCCTCTCCTCTCTTCTTGTCGCCTCGCCTGCATATCAATGCTGTTTCTCATTTTCCATTTCATTCTGGAATTTTACTTTTCAGGTATTCGGCTGATTTGAAAAGCATAATAGATTTTAATTTCCAAGGTAAAGAAGAAGAAGGCTGAAATGTTTGTGCTCCTGAAACTATGCTGTGGGTGACAACAATGGAGAAATGCTCTGAAACACTCCTTTCTCCTCATCTTTACTCTAATCAACTCCCTCTGAGCTAACTCCATCTCTCTCCCATCCCCCTCTAAGTGTCTGGCACACAGTGGTGACACAATCCCTTAGTGGGCGTCGCCCCCTGCCAACTGTTGCCAGTCTAATAGAGGGCTTGCCAGCGAATGACACTGCCAAGGTGCCAATTAGTACGTACGATTACGCATAGAGGCATCCTTCTCATTTCCTCCAGCTCCATCTCCTCTCTCATCTCTTTACTTTGTTTCTCTCCTGCTACGTTTTCCTGGTTACAACCTCCTCTGTGCTCTTTCCCTCACAACTCGCCATCTTAGCAGGAGTAACAGGCTGGTAAAGCGTGTGTGATGGCCTGAGAAATCCCACAGCTCCTCTATTTGAATTTCAGTCACAACATTGCTCAGCTACACGATAACAGCCTTTAAGAAAACAGCAAGTGCCATCTGTTTTTTTATACCTCCCTCCCACTCGTGCTTTCTCTCTGTAATACAGGCCATCTTGAAACACTAAGGCAGCTTGCTGAGGTAATCATGGCCTCCAGCGTTGACACCGTTAGCAAATGGTTCCATAATTACACATGTTCACACATAATGTTGAATGTGAGTCAGGGGTATCCACTGTGGAAAGGTTCACACGCTTTGTAGTCTGAGAAGTGTGTTCTGCCTCCAAGGGCAAACATTTCTACAATACAGTTAAATTAAGGCTCCTGCCTGAATGACTCAAGCTGTCACATAAACCTTGAATCAAAGTCAATCATGGGAGTTGAACCAACACCTCTCTGACACAGTGTCAACAAAACTGAACATTATAAACTTCACAGATTATGGAATTTACTGCAGGGCAACTGTACTGAATTAGATGATACAGGCAAAATTAATAAACTGGTAAGTCAGTGTAGTTGGTAATTTTAAAAATATACTGTACAGTTTTTTTCTAAAAGACAATGCATGGACTTATACAGAAGTAATCCCTCTCAATCATCACTTATGATCCTTTTCTGTGTGTTCGGGACATTTATGGGCGTGAACCCTCACAGCGCTCAGGTAAGGTTGGGGCTATATAAAAGGTAGAGACCAGGTGCCAAACTGTAGGCAGCAGGCATAGACACAGCAACACAGCACCTAAAAATGCAAATATAGCAAGCCAAAACGCCAAACTGAAGTGAATCTAGGGTTGGCTTTTACTTTCACTTCTGCTGCCAAGCATGTTTACAAAAAGTAATCGACAGCACTTATGCACTTTTCTGACTACTTGCTGCACGCAAAGCCTGAAGTGACAAGTTGTGCCTGTGTATGTAATAAGAATCACTCAGTGTCTGGGGTCTCTGAGATATATAATCCCCCGTCTCCACTGCTTAAGACCATTTTATAAATGATGCTCAGAAAGGTTATTTTCAGTTTTATCATGTGAATTTTAAGTTTTCATAGTCTTCTGTGCACTTCATCTCTTTAAGATTCATTAAGAACTCCAAACATGTTCTATCATTTCATAATATATCAAGCATTTTAATTGACCAACTCAAACATTGTGTGGATCTCAGGCTCTAAACTACTTAGACATTCTCATCAAATGCTTTAGCAGCACTTCAGGTCTCTTAATGTCTTGTCTAATCTTTATTTTTCACATGGGTTTGCACTTTATTTGCCTCATATTGTCTTTTGAATATCTATCCATTCTGCAAAAGGAACTCCTCCTCTGTTTCCCATCAGTTGTATTTTGGGGTGAGTTTTTTATCATCTGTATCAAGGATGACACCCTGCAAGAATAGAAGGTATCATATGTTGTAAATATTGTAAAGCCTTTTGAGGGGAGTATGTGATTCTGTACGATAAAGATGAAATTGCCACAGGGTGCCCTGTAACCTATGGGGGTTAGCACACCAACCATGAACTACAACTTCCCTCATATGAATCTAACTAGGGACCTTTGACACCCTTTACACCTTGCATTAAAATGTGTCTTGTCCCTAAATTGTATCTAGATGTTATTTGGCCTGATTAAACCTGGTATTAATATGTGTCTTCTGTGTCCACATTGAGATCTGATCGCTCTGTCAAGGTCAAGCAACTGAATGGTTGCTTTATAAATAGCTCTGTTGCAATATGAGTTGCCAGGTTTTGCTTGTATAGTTTTTTCAGACCGAACTGAAAGCAGACACTTGATTTCATCTTGACTCCATCCACAAGCGTCTTGAATATCCTTGACTTTCTTGGCACTTTCTTGGTAGTAGCTTCGCTCAATACCTGGCTAATGGCTGCTATGCTTGCTGAATTGGAACAGTCACACACAATTATGTATTTCCACCCACGTCATTGTTGTATGTGGTTTGAATACGCAACTGCATATACATTTGAGTTAAATGTGTCCCTGACTACCTCTGGAGATGGTTTGGCCACTTAGATCACAATGCGTCTTCTATGCAACTTGTATGCATTTACACCTGTAATTACACGTGGTCAAGCACTTTTTGATTGCAATCTGATCACCCAAGACACATTTTAATGCAAGGTTCAAAAGGTGCCCACATGTCACGTTTCGTTCCCCATCTCTCTCTATCATCTCACTGCTCTTATCCATAATAAAGGCGTAAACATGCCCCCCAAACACATTATATAATATCCTGACTCGTCTCAAATAGGATTCTTTTTAATCCTCTTGCTAATACTTTAATTCAGTCCCTGGGTTTAGTCTTTTCTCACTCAGTCACCCCTGTGGGTAATCTTGTATGTAGCCATAATGTTTCTTTGCAGTTACATGGACAAAACTGTGTGTAATACTCATTAATTTAACAGCACAAGATGATGTTATAAAGTGCTTCACAAGAAAAATAATTACAGAATAGTCATACCAGGAAAAAATACATTTATTGCTGATTCTTTTAAATAATTCTTTTACAGCGCATTATGCTTATGATGTTAGATGTTTGCGTGTAATCTGTGAGAGTTGGGGTTTTGGGGCTCTGTGTCTGTATTTGTAACACACTCTGTGACCATTCCTGTCTGCAGAGGCCCCCTAATTACTAACTGATAGACAGCACTGGTGACTCATCTAATATTATCACCAGATCTCATAATCTTCATTCACTCTCTAATAAGGTTGCAAACATCGAGTGATGGCCTGCAGGTGAGTGAATGTGTCCATGTGAGTGTGTGTGTGCTGGATGGTCTGTGTGTGTTTCAGAGAAATAGAGAGCGAGACAGAGCAAGAACATTTTCATTAATTTGTCTTTGCTGTGGCCAGAATGATAATTTAGAGAGGGATCTATCTGCAGCTCACTTCATCACGCTGAATATTAATAAAATGAGACCTGGAAGGCTAATTCATCCAGATCGAGTACGTCTCGTCCCTAAGTCACAATCAGTAGCTTAAATTCAACCCACGAAAGATGCCTTCATCTCACTGCCAAGCAACAATTCAGTAAATTACAGAGAACATTTTCAGTTTATGTTGGCAAAATGAGTATCTGCTTTTTGAAACCTGTTCAGGAAAATATCCATATGTATTTAGATTGGGTTATTTTGGGCAAGTCAAATGAAAGTCAGCCTCGGCATACACTGACCTCTGTACCAGGAGAAGTCAGCACATCAGTAAGTGCTGCCTGATCTATACACAGAGCTAACAGAAAGGTAAAGTCTGATTACAGCATCTGTCACCCTTGGGGCTACCTTGACAAGCCCTGGTCGCCTCTTGTCTGTCCCCATTCAGGAAGGTGAGATTAAAACAATCCATTAACATGTGTCTGTCTCGCGGTGTTTTAATTAAGTTTCTAATTTTGGCTGTATAGTAACAAGCCGTGGGGTTGAATGTCCCCACTGATGTCACACGTCAACTGATAAAGAGGCGAGAGGGGCAGCAGTAAGTTCTCTGACCATACCTTTCCCTACCTTCCAAAACACTTCTCTTTATGCCTTCCCTCTCTTATGCTCTTCTCTCCTCCTCCAACCTCGCACCCTTCCTCTCTCCAACAGCGAGTGAGTATCGTTAAGAAGCCTGAGCTCGGCTCATCAATAATTGAACAACCAGAATCATGTAGAATTCTCTAAGAACCCTGCCACCCTTTGTACTTCTCCACTGTGAATTGATTAATATTTCCTTTGTGTGTGATTGCAGGTGTGTGCGAAACCGGTTCATCTGCTGAAACCGTAAACATTTCCTCTCTTTGCTCTGATGGTGAGGCACCTACCTCTCTTACCTCTCTGGTTAGTGTTGTAAATGCTCTTTAATATAACACCTTTCCCCCCCGACAGAATATATTAACGTAAATGTAAGCCCCCTGGGCCTTTAACTGCAATGTCATTGAAGTACTGTACATACACAGAGTGAGGTGACGGTGGATTGTAGTATCACTTCACATGGTTGTTAATCCACCATCGTGCTCAGGTAGTGGCAGGTGTCTATTTGTTTCCAGGTCCACTATATTTATTGCTATCTGAAAATGGAGTTAGTACAATAGAACAAACAATGTAGCGCCCTGAGGATCTACACCACTTTTGGCTAAATGTTGAACAATGTAATACCTAAACTTTGATGGCTGTATAAATATTTTTCAGTGTGTCAAACCCTCTATGATGTCACACAATGAAAGAAGATTTTTTTTTTTTTTGCCTTTAATGCCAGCACAGTCTGAAATGTGAAGGGGGGAGAGAGGGGACAACATGCAGTTAATGGCCATGAGCCAGAATGGTCGCTGCAACAGACACAGCCTTTGTGCAGAGGGCACCTGCTCTACCTACTGAGCTACCTGGCACCCCAAAGTCATTTATTTCCAATATCTTACTTTGCTACTCATTATACAGTAAACTATTGAGTGTTTATTATGTAATCAATAAGACAACAAGGGAGTGACTTTGACCACAGCAAGACTTCAGTTAGAATGACATCGCCAGACCACACTGCAAATGCGAATTAGTCTGGAACCTCTCAATTCATTTTTGATTTCCAAGGAGCGTAATCAACAGGTTATCAAGGTGGCGTAGCAGTGAGTGACCAGTGACCAGGTCCCCACAGTGTAGATGGGTAATTACAGCACATTCATGCAGGACATGGTGCAAAGAAAAAAATAACACCCGAGCGATGAAGAAATGTACACAGACTACAGCATGTAGAGATGAGCTTCCTGTCAGAAGTACGACAAACACATCTTTCTTCTCAAGAAAAGCAGTTGATTGTTTTTCTCTTACCAAAAATATACAATCATCTTTGTTTTTTAAAACGTCTCAGCGATGCTCCTTTTCACAATCTTCATCTTAAACATGCCGTATATGAGATAAGTAATTGTGGCCCGACACGTCTCAGGCTGCTGAAAATTTGTCCAGTGCAAAGAGGGACTAGCAGGCCAGCCCTTTGCAATTATGGAGAGGGGGAAAACATGTTCCACATTGGGCCCCTCATCCACATCCGCTCAGGCACTGGCACCCACCCTTAGCTCTAAAACCAACACGAGCAATTTCAAATAAGCTCATGGCCATTAGCCTTGTAGTGACAGAGATGAAGTGTCTAGCAAGCATTTCCAAATCCATTGTAATGGACCCAAACAGGCCCACTCTGTTTGCAGCATGACTTACACGTACACTGTCTGTGGCTCTCAGCCCAATAAAGATACTCAATATGATTACAAAACACAAAAGGTCAAGTCAGTTATTTCAAAACACAGAAAATAATATTTCAAACAAGACTGTGGCAGATATATTCCTCCTTTAACCTTAAAACAAAACAGGAAGAGAACAGAAATACCCTCCAGTGAATGATTAGAGAAAAGCAAAATCAATTTGGGCCAGGGTCAATTGTACGCTTTAACCCCGCACTGATGGTGAGCCTGGGGACCAGACAAATATTCCCTGAGCAAATAAAACATCAGCCCCCAGATTCGTCTGGTTCCCAGGTAAAAGTGTATTTGGACTACTGTGACATTTTCCAGTAATTTTGATTGATCAAATTACACATAAAGAAAAAGGGATACAAAAAGTCAGAGTAAAACTAAGACATGTCTCTTTAATGTGGATATATTTAACACTGGATGAGGTATCCAAACATGGCAGCCCATTTATTTTGATGAAACCCGTTCATGAAGCACATTTAACTGGTCGGAAAAAGTATGATGTAAATTTTGGTTTAAATCTTTCTGAGCTGAGAGTTGTCAGAGACCTACATTTCAGACAGTTTTGCAACTATTACTATACAGCCCTGCATAGTGAGCTCGATATACACATACCTACACACACTGGGATCTTTGCACACTGACCCTCATCTGTTCCTTCCCTGAGCAGGAAATAAAGTGCAGATAGTTACTGTAACACCTTAAGTGGTCAGGCAGGGACAATAATTCACACTGATGCCACTTCTGGAGACATGGAGATGAGTTATGGTGAGTGAGTGTTGATGTGCAGAAGAAAGGTGGTGTTGCCATCTGATAGATAGCAAATCTTCACGCTTGGAAAGCCTTACATAACAGAATGGAAAATGAGAAAACCAAAAATAATGAAATATTCAAGACATTCATTAAAATCATGACAATCAGATTCACCATCAAACTCAAACTTCTAATATCGCGGGGTGAAAAGTAAGCAAAACTCCATTACACAACCTCCTTATGTGACTTTTTTTTGCCTGCCCCACATCCCTTAAAGTTTAGGACAAAACCTCAAGTGGTTCGGTATTAATACCCAGTAAAGATCAACAAGCAATAAAGACGTGAACTGTTTGTCAAACTTGAGCAAACAAACCAGCTTGAAATAACTGGGCACCTTAAACAAGAGCTCAGGAACATCTGGTGTTTTGAATACAATAAATCTCACTGAATCACCATCCCTTTCAATTCATAACCTTAATCCTGTTTCACAGATCTGCATCCAAACACACACACACACACACACACACACACACACACACACTGTTGGACTCACCCACTGAGGACCACAATGAAGTCCATGACGTTCCATCCGTTCCTGAGGTAGGAGCCTTTATGAAAAACAAAGCCCAAGGCGATGATCTTTATTCCAGCTTCAAAACAGAACATCCCAATGAAGTAGGGCTCTGTCTTCTCCTGTAAGTGCAAGGCAGATAATCAGATGTGAAGGCGTCATGTGTGCATTTTTTAAGGATCTAAGGGCTCCATCAAAGGCACTTCATACTTATCTTTTAATGTGGGCTACTTGACAGAAATGCATGAAGCATGTTTGTGTGTTTAGTGAGCATCTCACCAATCTCTTAGACATGGGCGTTTTGTCCTCTCCAGGAAGGTGCTGCTCCAGAGCCAAGACAATACAGTTGGCGATGATGGTGGTAAGGATCATGTACTCGAACGGAGTGGAAGAACAAAGTTAAGGAACTTTTGACAAATGTTGAGATCAAAACCAGACACATGTAAGTAACCCTCCCAGCATGACTTAAATGTACTCTGTCTGTGGCTCTCAGCCCATTAATGACATAGTTGGTAATAAAACAGTACATGAGACAAGTACATGAGACAGATAATCAATGAAAAAAAAATTGGTTCTCTTCCCAGCCCTTGTGCTTCTAATGGCATTCCCTAGAATTGACCGTGGGTCATAGAAAACCTGTTTTATCTCGAAATGTGTTCTCATTGTGTTTACTGTTTCTTTTACTTCCTGAGCTTCCTTTGTTGATTACCTCATGTGTTTCACCTGTGTCTTATGGTGCGTTCCAGGCAACCCGTAACTCGTGTTTTCACAACCTGTAACCCGTGAAAGTGCACTGGAACAGCAGTCAAACCCGTAACTTCCCACCCGTGAACTTGTACCAGATCGATGTACTCCCAGTTACGCTTTCTGACGTCACACAGCCCTCTAAACCAATTACCTTACTCCTCTAAATAACAATGGCAGCCCTATGGATGCGGTGTTGATGCAGGTGATAGGGGCGAGAAATAGACATAAAATAACCCTAATGTTAATGCATTATTGGCAGCCGCTCTAACAGCTGGTTTCCAGTGCAAGAATAATCAATACAAAATACGTTTCCAAACACACAGATAACGTAAAATAAAAAGTATAATAGCATCTGTGACCTTGTGCGCTGTTTTGCTCCTCCGTTTCGCTCAAATGAGCAAGGAGCAGGCACCTTTGGCGATAGAAATATTGGGGAAGCACAAACATACGGTTTGCCATGTTCAACGTTAAACAGGAAGTAACTGGCAGTTTGCTGTACCTTTCCTGGAATGCTACAAAGTCGTAACTCATGACTTGAAGTCGTGACTTACGAGTTCAAAAGCCTGCCTGGAACGCACCATTATTCCACTCATCAGTGTGTAGTTAGTAATCAGCATTTGTGTATTTAAAGCCCAGTGTTTCTCCCATTCTGTTGCCAGATTGTACTGTAATAGTCACCTTAGTGTGTCCAGCCTTTTTCTTGTGTTCGATTCCTTTGTTTATGACTGCTTTTTGTGTGATTTCCCTCAACAGATTTTACTGGCTTTGCTGACTGCCTTCACATGTATGACCTTTTACGTTAAGATTTGGATTTGATAAACTGCTTTTGGTGTTTTGTGTTTTTCTCTGCAACCAGGTCACAATTTTGTACTAAATTGTTACAAGCCGTCAATTATATAAATCACTGCTGCCAGACTACGCAGCACTGATCAAATATGAATCAAGATTCTATAATGGCATTGCCTTTTTCTCACCTCCACTGTTCTCAGAAACATATTTTAGTGTACTGTTCAGCTGTAAAATGAGACACTTTGTGACCCTTTCGAGAACAGTTGAGCCGAAAACTAAGTACCTCCCACTCAACTACAAAGTAAAATATGTTTCTGAAAACACTGCCACCGATTTGCACTGTGCTCATACGGCTGTTACCACTGACACTGGGACAGCGTTGTCACAGAAGTGTACCGCCCACCCTCCAGTTCCCACTTGGTTAATGTCGTTAGCTTTGTCAACACTGTTGCCATGACGTAGCCCTAAATGGAGTTAGCACTTTTAGCTGCTAGCTGCTGGCTCAGCCACCTAATTCTTGAGAACCATGTCCAGACGATTCATACACTCCGAATTTCACATGCAGCCACTTGAAACAGCTGAACACTAAGCAAACACCACTTAGTAAACTTCAGTGCTCATGTTCATAGTTATGAAGGGACATGTAAACCAGTGCAACAATGTGGCTTATTGATTTGTTTAAATAGTTTTTGGACAACGCTAGAAGTTTAAACACAGAGAAATATGGTACATCAGCCTTTGGATACACAAACATGTTGCTTCATTGATGTTTTTTTTTTTCTTTATACAATTTTTCAACAATAAGAAATATATGGTAAATTGCCAGCCTCATCCTTTAAGGAACGGGTTTAAGCAACATATGGGTTATTTAAAAGAAAAGCAAATAGACAGAGACAGAGAAAGCTCTAAACAGGTTTCTAGGTCACAGTCAGACACAAATGTGATGTTGTCCATTCATCAGAGCCCAACAATAGTTCGGGAAATCTGTTTTAAATTAATTGCACTAAATCCTATACAGAGCAAAGAACATCTACGCTCTTTCAGAGAACACAGATTAACATTCAGATACTAAATAAAAGAAAAAAATAAGTTAGTTAATTACAATATATCAAACCCAGCAGCTCTGCAATCAAACTTTCATATGAGCATGAATAAACAGGCTCAAATTGATTCCTCTGTATGAAACATAATTAACCTACATGTTATGAGCCTCAGGGCTATAGACACAACCAGACACAGGCTGTACCTTATCTGAGGTCAGCTGCAACGGACAGCCACACACACGCAGACATCCACACGCACACACCGAGGCACCATAAGGCTTATCGAGGAGGGGTGAGTGGGTGGGCCTGAGATGTGATCCCATAAACAGGGTCACTCTTACTACAAGCTTTACTGCCTGTTCCATGGGACCTGCACTGGTTGTCGGTTCAACACCAGCCGCTCTGGGGTTGAGCTAAGCCAGCAATGTGCTCTTTATCTAATGCTCTGCGTGGGCAGGCCCCTTTCTCCTGGTTATGTGCAGAAGAGGTAGGAAGGAAGGGAGCTTAAATCTGCAGAGTGGAGACAAGCAGGGAGAGCGGAAGTAAGAAGGAGGCAGAGATAACAGGGAAGAATGAAACAGGAGAAAGTGATAAGGGGGGATGACGGTTGATCTGTGGAGAAGAAGATGATGGTTATAGAGACTGTCAGAAGCTTGCTAAACAGGTGGGTGAGGAAGAGGCAATGAGACCAGATAAGACTGACACCGGACAGATCGATGCAGCGCTGGCAGCTGTACCCAGCAGGGTTACTTAGGGACATGTAAGCGACCAGAGTCTAAACAAACAAAGCAAATACAATCTTATTCTCACCAGCCTGCGGGGGTTCAAACTTAAACCTAGGCTGAGCCACAGATTTTACTCAGTGATTACAAGTTAATCACTGACAGACTGTGGAAAAACAAAACCACAGCAGCCATCAGAGTCCAGTACATGATTCGCATGAAAACAAATAGCAAAAAGTGGTTCAACTGCATAATGTCTGTCTTAGGCTGAGGGTTTCTTTCAAGTTTGTTTTTTTGCCTTTTCAAGATTATCTTTTGATTCCCTACAATAACTAACATCACACCGTCTCACTGAGAGCTCGCAGCAGCAGTCGCCACGCCCTGCATTCCCTCAAACACACATCACAAACAGGAGGAGAAGGGAGATGAGACAAAGGTAGAGACAGACGGAGAGAGGGAGGAAAGAAAAGGGAAGGAAAGACAGAAAATGAAGACAGAAAGAGAGAGGTATCCACGGCAACAGGCTCTCCTCAAGCCAAAAGTCAATGCTACAAGACGATTGCTGGGCAGCTGAACTATCTCTGTGGTCACACACACACACACACACACACACACACACACACACACACACACACACACATTGAGGCCACAGCATTGTGCTGCTGTATATCAGGCTAATTTAAACCACAACATGACAAGATGAAGAGCAATAACAGGTTAGTATCAGTCAGATAAAAGAAAATATTATTGTCGAAGGCATCACAGAGAAATGCTTTTGACGTTGTACTAGATTGGAATGTATGGTCATTTCTTAAAATAGAAAGTGATACATTCATAACCTTTTACTGACCACTTGAACAATATCTATAACCCATCCTGCAAATTAGTCTGAATTAAACACGATTCACAAAAGCACTACTTATTTAACATCAACTTCTCCAACTTTGCTAGTTATTACTAATTTGACTACTTTATTCCCCTTTTTAGTTTCCCTAATCCATCTTATTTTAACACACTTTTTTACACATTGCAAACTAATTTACAATAGTTCTTTTTCCTTATATGTGTATGATAATCCACCTATGAAATATTGACTTCTTTCCACTGTTACATCTGTCTCAGGTCTTTTTTATTTCTTATGTCCCTTTAATACCTGGATTTTTTCTGTCAGTTTGGACTTATTGATGTTTCCAAAACCTTGCATCAGTACCTTACTTGAAATACAACTTCTTTCTTTTCAACTGAATGTTTAACTCTGAGAACCAAATAATCTTTGTATTTGGGTGATGGAACAATTATGACTGCTGTACTGTCTCTACTCTAAAACAGCACGTAGCAAATATAAAATGCTATTTTGTGAAGTAGCAAATTTAATTAAACTATTTTTAAGACACTCAGGTCAAAAGCAGATCATGTTTTAAGTAATTTTTCTCATTGTTCTACCAAAGCATGCTCGAAAAATGATTTTTATTTCTGTGATCAGTTAGTTTTTTTAAGTAAAACCACCTTAAAGGTGCCGTAACTGATGTTTTGGCCACCCTGGGGGCAGCAGAAAAAGGCTATAAGCACAACACAAACACGTTAAACCTTTTGCTAGTGTGTTGACAAATTGCCTTGTACACATCCAGCAGATAAGGAACAGTTAACCTCACAAATTCAAGTTAAAAAAAAAATCACCCTCACTTATGCTCTCTTTTTGGTCTCCACCAAATTAGTTCTGTTGTTTCGAGGAAATTGGATCCTTAGCGGCTAAATGCTCCTTTGTGTTCAACCTTTGCCTGTCTGCCGTTCAGTACTGAGCAGGTAGTGTACAGTCGTTTACAAAGCTCTTTCAATAAAAAACATCTGCCTGCTGTGGCCTAATGCACTGCAATGAGAGCAGTGAAAGTGAATCAAAACAGCGAAGTTGTGGTCTGGAAATCCAAAACAATGAGCTGAAAGATGCTAAAGAGCTCCTATTTCAGAATTGTGCTGACTTATTTGTCTGAGAGCCTCCAAACAACAAACGAGTTATGCCTGATTCCTGATTCTTTCCATGTTGAGTTCACCAGAAGTTACACACTCAACAAGTGCCTTTAACCCATTTCCCCTCCTCTGTGCTGCTCTGGGGTGTGACGTCTATCATGGATCGTCTACCAGCTTTAGCAGCGAGGCGTCTCGTGACCAATCCTGTGAGTCACAGTGACGCTGGCTCTCTGCCTCGACTCCTCAAACATGCATGTAAAAATAGACATGGAGACAGAGTGTGATGCCCTGTGCATCTGTGAATAGGCTCAGGCCCTGACTGGATCCAAGCCCCTGTGTATTATTATTACACAGAAGTGAAAATCAAAATGAATCACAGGCATCTCAGCCTGGATTATTAGAAATCTCTGAATTATCAACAGCGTTTCTGTGTGTGTGTGTGTGTGTGTGTGTGTGTGTGTGTGTGTGTGTGTGTGTGTGTTAAAGGCAGAGAGCAGCATTAAATATACAAACACAGATGAAAGCCATGCTGTAATCTCCATTTGGAGTCAAATTAACTCTATTTTAGCCTGAGGAATGAAAAAGCTAATATACTACAACTTACATCTCTATTGCTGTGCTGTTACTCAAATATGCATAAGATTAAAGATGTTGTCAAATGAATGGATTTAACTGCAGCATCAAACACTGTCCAATCTATCTTCAATTCCACATCATCTCCACACCTCAGTGGTCTGCTTGAGCCAGCCGATCAATCCTAAGGATAAATGTGTCCATAGTTCAGTCACTCCTGTTTATATGCAGCAGCCCTGCGAGACGTCAACTCAGAACCATAGCCATATCTTATATATACCTCTCTGTCAGGTGGTTTATACAGTCTTAATACCAGAGGAAGGGTGATCATACCTCATGTGATGTTTGGTGGATTGGTTAAATTAACTTCCTGTGAGCAGATCGGAGACCAGTGAATGCCTAGCATAGTGCAGGGTCACATTTTCTAGTCTCATTTTCTTCAGCTACATTCACTCTAAAACTCTGCTCTCATTAAAGAAGCAAAAGAGCAAGCAATAAGCGGAAAAACTGTTTTTGTAATTGGAGATAAATGAGAGGAGGACTGAAACAACACTGGGGACAGCAGGGTCATTTCCTTGCTAATTTTCCATTTCCATTTTTCATGCAAGGATGCAATTTAGTTAGAGGAAAATTAATGGTCTTTCTTAAGTTTGAGCTGGCTCTAGAGACATAGGCAAAGGATTTACAACTTAAAATGCTTAATTAAATTACCATTTGTGCATTTTTAATCCAAAAGTGCAGTGACACAATCCCTAAAATGTCCACCCACAGTCATACGTAACTAAGTCTGGCAACCAGTAAGCGCATGGTTATTTCTGTGTGGCCTGATGAAACAAACTATTAAATCCAACTATCAATTATTTAGAAGTGTACCTTCTCAATGGGAAACTTCCCACTGCGGGAGATCCCAGTGGGGATCAGACAGGAGGAGCAGCTGTCGGTCCTCACCACGCCTGCCACACTAAACTCAGACCGTGGGCTTAATTAGCCCTGCCTCTTCCCTACCAGGCCTCCATCAGCCTTCCATCGACTGTAACCTCAGTGGGCAGAGTAGGCTAGCAGTCAGGCTCACACATGTGAGCTTGCACAGAAGCATGTATGAGAGAATATGTACTCAATAAATGTCGAAACAGAGTGTAATATGCTCTCACAATGCCACACACAGAGCACTCTGGCTCCAGTATTACACGCTCAACCACAGCGGCCTCTGGATGATTCCTGGATTGATCATCTGTTGTTAATTGAGTACTCAGAGAAAAAAAGTGCCTCTTACTGCGAGGTGACAGTGGCAAGTTGTTCTCCAAACACATGGCTGACCTTTAGCAGATGTCCTGCTGAGATTGTAGGGGTGTGTGTGTGTGTGTGTGTGTGTGTGTGCTTGTATGTCTATTTCTGTGAGGACAAATTAGAGTTTTAGGCAATGAGAGCAATGGTGTCTGTATTGACGGTAAAACCAGTGCAGTGCACAGGGACCCAGAAGCTGTCAGGAGTCCATGTAGGAGGACAGTTTTTTTGCCAATGAGTCCCAGGAAGGCTGTTAGATTTGCGTTGATGAATTTGGAGGACATTTTTAAATGAAGTTTGGCACTGCAAGACTGCTGTGTGTGGTGCTGATTAAAGGTTGCTTTTGGGCATAGGAGGGAAGACCTTCAGTTCATAACAAGGGTGGCTGGCTGTTTTGACACGCCACTCTGCACTGTATTTCGGCCTTCCCCGAGAGGACAGCAGGCAGCAGCTTTAGTAACTTGTAACCGCCCTGACCACCCTGACCGCCCTGACTCCCTGCCAGATCAGCAAAGGTTCTGTTCCTCCTGTTAAACCCCAGACATCCCTTGCTCAGTTTACTCCTGGTTGATTTTGTCCATGCGTGTGTGCACATGGCGTCCCTTATGTGGACAACTGTGGAAAGTGATGATGTTTTAGAGTGGTCTTCACTGCTAAAGTGCTGTATGTAACTACAGAGTAAGATGGCTGATTGTTGAGTCTCACTGCCAGGTCATCAAATACTGACACTTTGGGCTGGTATTCAGACTGAGCTACCTACCCAAAGTGTCAATATTTGACGACCCATGGATGAGACTCAACAATCAGCTATCTTTCTCCCGAGTACTGTTAAAGGTTAGGACTTTCAGGATTTAAAATACAGTAAGGTCTATGTTAAGTTAAGGGTAAGGGCCGAGGTTAAAGATGTACAAAAAATTTATATATATATATATATATATATATATTATATTTAAACACCCCAGTATATCAAATTTATCCTCAAATTCAGTTCTCCATTTCAAAGCATGGGAGAAAAATGCACCAATTAAAACAGTGAAAAAGCATAGACAAAAACTCTGATGATTGTCAGGCGACCTCACTGTGATGACAACACCGCAGGAGGCCACTTCAAGCTAAGTTTATGATGATATAATAACATCGTATTGAGCTTTCATAGCCTACGTCAATACAAGTGGGATGCTGAATCAATGCATTAAAATGAATATATTATCATTATTAATGTAAACTTGCACATGATGACTGCAAGTATAGTTCCAAAACTCAAAAAGTCTGAAAAGTTTGATATATTTAAATGTATGTGTGTGTGTTTGATACATTTAAATGTATGTGTGTGTGGCAAATGTATGTTGTATCTGTGGGGTATATGTATATGTTGGGTTGGCACTCAAGATGTACGGAAGCGTGAAGAAAATTTTCCTAATAGGACAAATAAACTAATCTAATCTGATATATTAACTCGAAGGAAACATCAACTGGTCCGCCCATCACTACATCAAATTAGCTTAAAAGGTGATGATATGTCAATGTTGTGTTCACGACATGTTTCTGCTGCCCCCAAGTGGCCAAAGAAAGTCAGTTACTAAAGGTCTAAGTGTACAATTGCATGCAGGGCACACTTGAGTATCATTCCTTTTACTAAAAGTAATATATCTACCACTGGGGATTATAGAAAGGAAAAAGGCTAAAGATTGCATCCTGTCAGTCATCAGGTTTCCGTCCAAATGTAGCACAAATTTAACCGAATTTTAGACAGACAAAAGAAAATGCGAATTTTTGCCCTTTTCCATCCATTACTGTTATGCGAATACTGGGAGTTGGTTCATCAAGAAAAGCAGATGGAAGCACTAATTCCCCAGTCAGGTGGCGCTGCAGAAGCGGGTGCAACAAGATGACGTAGGCAAGAGAGAGCCAGTCAAACCTCAAATGAAGGAAGACTATGAATTAAAGGGAGAGCACACTTGACAATGGAACAGAGAGTTTTGAATGCCTAATATTACAGCTATGTGCTCTAAGAGAGTTTTATGAACAGTCCTGTGTGCACAAGCGTGTAAAACGCCTCCAGAGACGATAAAGAGAGCTTACAGTGGCCAATGCAGTGACGGCACATCATGTCTTATCTGTTTCCAATTCACTTATAGTTGCATTTACCTTTTATCACACTAACTTTTCAACTCCCCCAAGAGTAAAACCTTTTTTTCCCAATACTACTTCCAACTCTACTTTCCAGTACTTTCTCACTCGCAAATGAAAATGTGCATAAAAACAGGTAGATGGAAATGCACCTAACGAGGGTCCTCACAAGTACAGAAACACAAAGCATGAGTGTGTATCATTGCTAACATGTTTATATATCTTTAAATGTACAGTATGTGTTATTATTGGTGCTTACTTGTGTATTCACTGTGCATGAATCTTCACCCTCCAGACATGATTCACATACTGCAGAGCACCACTCATCACAGCCACAGTGGATAGTGACCAGAACACAGAAACACTCAGCTCAGCATCACTCCCTTCAAAACCATATTAGCAAACAATGTAATATAGTATGACTCAGTGAGTAATGACTTGTTGTAATAGCATATGACACTGCAATCAGACATCATTACATATAATTCCTGTTAATGTCTGTTAATCAGATACAGTAGAGCTCATTAGATGTAATGAGACACTCCCTCCACTACAGCACATTAACCTGAAGGTTATTCAGTCTAGCTGCTTTCCTTCTGGTCACCACAGCACACATAATATTTACCTTGTATTCTCAATGCGGAATGTAAGATGTGCCTGTGGGTGCAGTGATAGCATCGCTATTAGTTATGACCCAACCGCTCGGGGGCTGAAATATCTATAATATGATAACCAACACACACACACACACACACACACACACATATACATATATACACACACACACACACACACACACACACACACACACACACACACTACAACCCTTTTTCCTCAGCTGTTGATTGAAATTCATCCCGTTTCTATTTTTAATCACCTCAATGGACGGGCAAGCCCAGGGAAAACAACAATAGACAACGATCAACAATAGAGTCCTCCCTCATTCTATTTGCTTGGTTTTTATAATCAGCAGTGGGCCAGTCAGTCAGTCAGGAAGCTGCTGAATGGAGCAGAACAATAGCAGAGAAGAGGCCACACCTGGCCCTGGACACCTGGTGAGCTGCACAGCAGCAGCACAAACACGCCACCAATGGACATTTGCGTGTGGTCGTTCTCTTCAGCAACAGGCAGGGCAAATAATAGTGTCTCTCCCTTTCCAGTAATGGAGGAGCGAGTCATTGGGTTTGAGAAAGCAGCCAAATAATCATTACTGAAAATCATTAAAACTGTTGCAGAACACAGATTTGGATAATGCCACTCTCTGATTTAATAGCAGTATTTAAGCAGACAGCGGCAGATAACATTGTAGGTGGTCAGGCTGTGATATGTTGTTGAGTTTAGGGCTGCCACTTCCCTGCAACACAACATAAAATAGCACAAAAATGCCAATAAGAGTTTCCCAAAGCCCAAGGAGATGTCTTCAAATGTCTTGTTTTGTTTGATTAACAGTCCAAAACCCAAAGATGTTCAGTTTAGTGGTATAAAAAAGAGAAAACCAGTGAACCTTAACATTGGAGAAGCTGGAACCAGAGAATATTTGATGTTTTGGCTTAAAAAAAAATGACAAAAATGATAAGTAAAATAGTTGCAATTTCGTTTGTCGATCCACTAATAGATTAATCGACCAGTCATTGCAGCTGTTGGTGAGCTTGACATATTTACTGTACATAACTCATCAGGGAGGACAGTATGGTGGCAACAGCAGGTCCTCATAGCCCTTTGTTGACAGAAAAGATTTACAGCCATAAACGGAGAAACTCCTGTGTGTTCCTCTAATCCACTTTCCATTGACACCTCCTCCCCTTCTGCACCAGGTTTTGTCTAGATATAGCTGTAATCATGACCTATTATATTAGTTCATCCACTTTTTGATCATTGTTCTATAAAACAGTAAAAAATTGCCACTCATAAAGTCTAATTTAGTGCTTGTTTTTGCATGTGCTACTTTACTTTCTCAATCCCTATCCCCATGTTGTACATTACTAGATTGTATTTAAATTAATGTACAACTAAAGAGCACAATCTCATGTATTGCCCTATGTGTGCTGTCCATGGTGCTGAATCTCCCCATGTAATCTCTATTGCACAGACAAACTAGGGGCCACACACTGAAAAGAATTTGGCTGTTCAAGGACTTCAGCCTTCTGGGAAATTGTGTACACGAGTGGAAATATGAGAGAAAAAACGTGTTGTTGTTTATTTGTTGAGCACAGTTTACCCACCTCCTACATGACTCCGTGCACCTCTCGGATGAATGTGTTTGTATATTTCACACCTTAATACCTGCTTCATTTACACCACGAAGCAGAAAAAGGATATGGCCACTCAATGATTTTCTTGGCGTACTTCCTGACCACGTTGTCCTCGCCAAAGATGAAGAGGGACCTGTTGACGGTGAAGCAGTTCTCCCTGACCGGGATGGGGTTGTACAAGGCCATGGTGCGGGCACGCTGCGCTTTGGTCTGCTTGAAGGCTGGGGAGATGCCACCTGTGGACACGGCCGCCCCATCGCGGTTCCGGTTGCGCTCGGACCCTCCATCCCCTGAGCTCAACAAGCCCGGCACGTCGTCTCCAAACCGGGCCATTCTGTCGGGAAGGAAGACAGGAGAGGGGGGAAAAGGAGGTTATAGTCTCCTAGAAAGCAGGGCGCGGTGCTGCGCTCGGTGTGACAGCGGCGGAGTGGCGAGATCTTGACCAGTTTTAGTCCATCATCAGTTTTATTCGCAAAAACACCGAACTCAGTGTTCCTCAACTTCAAAATACGTTCAAAACATTGACAGGGTTTTCTCCAGTCGGTCCTGCTAGAGAAGCACGTCGATTTCAAGCGCGCTCTGCGTAAAACAAAGGACACAAATCCAAAAAGTAATTCAATCCCGCCTCATTTAAATCCGTCGTCTTAAACGAAGCTGTGAAAACTGATTCATTTCGCAGCCTTTTATCCATCCACACACTAATATGTTAATAAAGAAAAGCTGCAACAGGTCACGTCTTCAGCCATCCTCAGTCCCCCGAGCGAGAGGCAGAAGAGCAGGTTGATCCATGGATTTTTAAATAAACTAGCAACAGTCCTCTGAGTAATTCAGAGCACATCACCCCTGTCTCCTCTCTCCTCTTCTGTTGACCACCTACCACAGGAGCACCATCCTACTGCGTGCGTAAGAGGACGACCGCGGAGGAAAACTTTTGCATTTTCCACGACCTTTTTCCCACCGAAATAATGTAAACAAAACAACTGTCAATAGGTGTCATGCGGAGGAAAAATAAATCCGTCTTGTCTGCAGTAGGATGGTGAGGGAAGTAGGCTATCTCCCTTTCCCCCGCACTGTAAGAGCAGGAGGAGACAACAGTGTCTCCTAATGCGACAGGCACCTCTCCTAACCTCTGTCCAACCCCACTCATGCACTTTAATGAGCGCTGACAATAAAGGATAAACACAGTTCAATTGATGAAGTCATCATCTAATGAAAACAAATATTAGAAGCCCCCATCTTGACGAGTAGAGATTAAACCAATTACAGTGAATGTTTGACAGCATGTAAACCTGCAGTTATTAAGACCTTCACTGACTTTAAGCTCTTGCAGAAAATGTGCGTAAAATTCTTGCAAAATGCTCAAGCTTTAACGTCAGATCACTCCAGTTTTTCACGTGAGTGGTCATTTGAAGAGGGTGTTCGCTGCGATATTCGCTTTAATTTATGTTATTCACCTCGCACAGTCTTCAGCACGAGCAAGCTGAATGCTGGTCACGCATCGAGTCTGGAGAGGAGTAAACACCTGTTGTGAAATAAACCAGCGCCAGCAAAGACACTCAGGAGGACATCAGCGAGCATCTTTGGCTAATTACAGGGTTCAGAACCTACTATTGAAAGGCATGATAGTGAGGGGGAGACGTGCTGCTGTGTGCTGACTGGAAGTGATCATATCTGCTCTCATGAGGATGTAGGTCTTCCACAATGAAGAGGAGAAGAGCAGGGACCGATGCATGTTGGAAGGGTGGAGTTGAAATCTTACATCCCTCAGACATGAGAGAAATGACTATAGATTAAGCAATGAAGAGAATTAGGTTTAAAGGATGGTCTGGTGATGTTCTATGTTTTTCTTATTGTCAACAAATGCCTTGAAAAGAGCAAAATCAATGATGAATTGATTCTACTAACAAGTTTTATCTGTAGCCAAAGTCTGATACAGCTTGTCCTTTGTGCCACAGTCTTCCACAATTATCCAACAAGACATATTATAAGGCTGTACTATGACAGAGCACTGCATTGTGCTAAACAGCATGCTAACAATCTCAGAATAATAATCTGCGCAATCTCTGTGTGTAAACTTTCCATCCATACACCTGTCTGACCAATTGTAAGCACCATCATTAATTTTGAGCACACCTATTGGCACAAACAGCTGTCAATCATTATGTCAAACAACCTTTTTATAGCATCAAATTAATTACAAACTAATTACAACCAAACAATTACAAAAACAAACACTTTAACATACATCAGTGTGATAAAAACTGCCTAAAATTACAAAAATCATTTAGGGGATGTTTGATCTTTTAGTTTGGTCCATGTCCTATCCACTAACATGAAGGGAGCACAGTCTATGAGCTATATTGCAGCCAGCCACTAGTAGGTAATCAAGATGTTTTGGCTTCACTTTTGTGGAGCTGTCATGACATCAGGGTCTCTGGGGATTGGCTTGCTTTCGGAGCCAGCTTCAAGTGGCCATTTGAGGAACTGCAGTTTCTAGCACTTCCACACTGACTCCATCCTTCAGCCCCCGAGGTTGCGTTTGATGCTGGCAAACAAACTTTTTCTAAGAAGCTCTAAACAAATGTGATGGTAGTGCTAGAGAAAAAAAGTTGAGGGATCACCAAAAGCTGTCTGTACAAAATATTCCAATCAATACACTGTAGTAGATACTGAGATATTTCACAAGATAAGTGAAAACTTTGACCTGCTGGTGGTACGAGAAGACAGGTCAAGTGGATTTATTCTTAAAATGTAATGGTTATCTATCCAATAGTTGTTGTGATATTCTAATCTAAACCCAAGTGGTGAACGAACTGACTTTGCCATCTGCTAAATACTATTACATCAGGGTCGGCTGTGGCTCAGAAGGAAGAGCGGATCATCAACTAATTGGATGATCAGCAGTTTGATCCCCGGCTCCTCCAGTCTGAAGTATCCTTGAGCAAGATACTGATCCCAGAATTGCTCCCAATGGCTGTTCCATCTGTGTGTGTGTTTTTAACCAACAGGTGGCACCTTGTATGGTAGCCTCAGCCACCAGTGTACGAATGTGTGTGAATGGGTGAATGTGACTCGTAGTGTAAAAAAATGCATTGAGTGGTCGCAAAACTAGAAAGGCGCTATACGAGTGCAAGTCCATTTGCCAATAAAAACATGTCAGTATACCACAACTTTGCAGTAACTAGGGAAGTGAGGGAAGTGGAAGTGAGTGAGTCCTGTGGGAGATGGTCTAAAGCATTGGTGGTGTTGGTCTGTGCATTAATAATTATCCAATTTAAGAAAAATGTAGAATAACACCAGTCTTCTCCTTTAAATGTGACTCCTACAAAAGAAAAAAACACTATCCCAAATGACATGAAGAAAAAAGTGAAATCCATCAGCCACCGTCATCTTTTTTAATCTGAGATAATAAACTACTGTTGATGGAAACAGAAGTCAAAGAGAAGATGAACCACAGGAGAGAGTTAAGCATGACGCTGACACTGATGGGTATTTAGTGATGGTGGTATGACGAAGGCAGTGATCAATGGTGTGTGGCCTCCAACTCATTAGTGCTCTAACACATTATGGGCATTAAAAATAGAACACATAACAGACAGATTTCTGACGTCTCCTCGTTATGAATGGTGAGAAGAGACGGCAAGTTTTCCTTAACGGTCTCCTCCAGTTATGAGGCGAAGAAAAGTTGAAAGAAAAATCACACTTTACTTGCTTTTTGTTATTTCAGTCTCAGCCAAGTGTGACAGAAATGTTACTTGTGCCACTTCCCCTGTGCAGCAGTGATACCATTACATTGTTTTCTGCCAGGAGGAGAGTGTGCAGCAGGCACAGCTCTGTTGGCTGAGAGGTGAGGGGTGAATTATGGTAATTAGGTGTTAGCAACAGGGATGATTAGGGTGGAAGGATGATGGCTCTTTCCTGGAAAAAGGCAGAGAGCTGGTGGAGTCTCTTTATCGTAGATGATGCTTTGAGTCATTTTTCTTTAATTAAAAATGGTTATTGTATTTGAAGGACTGTGACTGAACCTAACTGAAATATGACTTCAGTGACTTTGCTCAAGGGCTCAGATCAACCAGTCACTCCAGCTTTGATCAAGTCAATAAAATGTTAAAACTGACACCACTGGCCCTAACGTTAGTGGATAGCAATTTCTAATAAGGCTCCCTTTATATTAATCTTATAAGCTGTACCTAAATAATGGCTTTATTGACGGTTAATAAACAATTTACTAATGCTTCATCAGTTATAAGTCACTAATAACAGTTAGGTTTCCAGGTTTTGATAAATCCTTTTGTGTGGGGTTTATCCTTTTTTGAGAACTGCAGGGATGGTGCTTTGTAGGTCAATCCAAAAGTCAGTGTTGCCCTGGGTTCCTTGACAAAGAACCAATGGGATTTTTCCATTGGATATTGGATTATTGCACAAAATAAGATCTGTGGCAAACAAAAGTTTATGATACTTACATGTCTTGTTCAACAAGATCATTAATTTTCAAATGGACACCACTTCAAGGATTTTTGAAGCATAAATGCAGTTGCCAGAAGTAAGAAGCTAGCACCAGGCTATACGTAAACTAAACCACAGTTGCATGACTTCAGCCTCACTACCACTTGTGCCATCATCATGACAAACAAGCTTGTTATTTGGCATGATGATATTTAATGTCCCTGACCACCTAGGCAGTCTCAGTTAGCCACTTGTTAGCACTTGCCTTTTTTAAGATGCGTAAAGGCTTCAAAATTCACAAGTGGGGTATCTTGCTTATAACCACTTTATAATGTGTTATAAACCATATTAAATGTTTATGTACTGCTAATAAATGCTAAATAGGGGGACTTGAAGTAAAGTGTTACTTCTTACTGGAAATTTAAATTGGGTAAGACTCCTACAGCAACAAATGATTCTTATTAAAGAGAGAGAATATCTTTTAAAACATTTAAAAATGTCCCACAAAATCAATTGACATTTCAAAAAGGACTGAGAAAATTTCAACAACTAAAACTCCAACTCATGAAGGCAACAGGAAGTCTTACAGTTTTTTTGAAAATTTACAGAAACCCTAAAAATAGTCTACTGTATTGTACTGTCTATACTTCTATAGATTAGAAGGTAAATATTGGTGGAGACATTTAATTTGACATCGTAGACATGTATTCAATGCTGGAAAGTCATCTCTTACCCGTAAGAGATGTCTAGCTTGCAAAAATCTAGCCGAGGAACACAGGGTTACCAAGGTTACTTACTGTCATGACAGCAGTTTGACATTCCCTGCTCCGGTAATGGGACTAAGTGACACAGGCCTGAGGTGAGAACAAAGATTTCAATTCAAAAATAGAACGTGTGAACAGAGATACTTGGCAGGATTGTATCTGAAACCTGGTCATTATCAGGCTCTTCGCTTAAAGGTGCAATGCATAAGATTTAAGGGGATAGATTGTCAGAAACGGAATATAATATTTATAATTGTGTTTTCATTAGTGTTTAATCACCTGAAACTAAGAATCGTGTTTTTGTTAGCTTAGAATGAGTCGTTTATATCTACGTCGGGAACAGATCCTCATCCACGGAGCCCTCCATGTTGCACCGCCACAGTAGGCCAGAATGGACAAACTAAACACTGGCTTTGGATGGGCCATTCACATTTTCGCGCCAGCCATTGTAGCTCTCCTCAACGCTTGGCAAACAGGAGGAGTTTCCATTCAGCAACCTCACCACTAGATGCCACTAAATCCTACACACTGCTCCTTTAATAGTCTTGTAACCTAAGTAATTTCCTAAAAAGGGAGCAATTGTGCTTTCCCTTTTTTTTCTGACATACATATGTTGTCACAATGTTGGATGTTCATATTAACCGTTGTTAGATTTCTCCCCAATTTCAGATCATATTCCTGCTTTAACATGTCTGGTTGTGTTAAGAATATTTAAGGTAGGTAGTGCTGCTATACACAGACGCTCCACAGCTGTATTGATGGTGCAGAGGCAGTGGACACTAAGTTGCGGAAGATTTGGAAACCAGACCAGTCAGAGCAGGCTTGGCTTTTAAACAGACATGCACTAAAATCAGACAGAGGGTAAATACTGCTGTTCCAGCAAAGACAGTAAGAGAACAATAATGTGTTCTCTGAAAATCAGAGCATGTAAACATGTTCTAGTAGAAGCCCCAAATACAAGTATTAACCTAAAAATGAGCATATTAAGGTCCCATTTAATCTAAGGAAAAGAATTCATGTGAAGCCCCACCGTGTCTACAAGTGCGAAGTCACTTGACACGTTTGGTGATCATGTGAACATCTCCTGTCAACAACTTTCCACCAAGCTCCCTCCCACACTTTTGCGTTCACGTGGCTCATCCCACTTTTTCTGTGAGAACTGGAACTATTTCAATGCTACAGTGTAGCATTTACTCCATTTCTGTAACAACAAAAGCACATAAATAAATTATATCTACAACAGACACCACAAGGATGGCCAATTTATTGTTTGTACATGTTTCTCAACAAGACTATGATTAACAAAATCTGCCTGTTAGTGGTATTGCATTTGCTGGGTTTTGTGTAGAGTTTATTTGAATGGTTAGTTTTGATTTTTGCAACCGATTCCAAAATGGATTTGGAAGATGACACATTAATAAGGTATTGTGCAGCTCAGTTATATGATATGATATAACATTTAGGAGATTCACAAACATTCCAACAACTTTTGTTTCCTGGCACAGGCCAATTCAACAAGGACAACAGCATTACTGTGTCAAAAAAGCAGTGCTGGACATGTATTTACAGCAGAGAACAAAAACATAGCCCTACATAGCAAGAAAAAAGACATAAGGTCTAGTATAAAGGAACATCTGCTCTTATGAAATGTTCACTAGTACAAACTGAAAGGTAAAAACTATTATTCTTTATTTACTTCTTGGGTGAAACAGCTTGAATCTTATAAATCAATTCTGCATGTAACAAAAACTAAATGACAGACTTGTACTCACAAACACCTCTGGCTGCTTATGTAGGCATTTCTCATTTTTGTTCCTTTGTGTAACGCTTCAGTTTGAAACTAAGTCAGGTAGGTGAACAGTAATAAGGGAAAGAAAAAAAAGGAAAGATGAATCATTGACTAAATGACAAGTAGTGTAATTGGAGGAGTGCAAGTGCTGGCAGCTATAGTAGTGAGCAACATATGACGAAGACTCATTATTTACACAGCGCTATAAAACAGAGAGACACAGAAAGAAAAGACATCGGATAAGGAATCTGTGTGTCTGAGTAAGACATGTCAACACATTTTCATCAGCATGGAGGACACGCTTGTTGACAGCTATGGGAGGGGCTTTAGATATTTACATGCAGTACACTCGTAACAATAAAGTGTTCATAATTCACTCCATTTCTTTTATCTCATTGTACCTCTGTTGTAACTAGATGTATTTCTAAAAAGTTTCCATTTCCTTCCCCATTTTATGTAGTTAGGAGGTTTAAAAACCAAATACGTCAAATAAAAATCCTTGCACCAAGGGATCTTGGGTAGTGTAGTATGTTGTATATTTCTTATCAAGAAGCACAAATGCTTTAAATCAACTATTTACTGGACTAGTTTACACTGTGCATTTAAGGAGTTAACACTAAAGTTTTTTTGGGTTCTTGCCAGACTAACCTGAAATAAAAGTTTTCCAACTGTCACTGTCAGATTAGTCTCTATAGCAACAAGACAGCCGTGAGGAGATAATGTTGTCCAGCTTCCACATATTGCCCAATTTTGCTGCAGTGCGTGTACTTGAAGCATTGAGCCATCAGTGTCAAATTATCTGATAAGTCACCAGAACTGTCAAGCGCATACAGTCTATTCTGCAGTTTCTTGCACAGCATAAAATATCAAAAGGCATTTCATTAACTGAAGACACAATGTTGTAACTAATGACAAATAGAAACTTAATACACCTACTGTATGAAATCCAAAACTGCCATATACTATGACTAAACAAGAGGGTGCTGGATGCAAAAACATCTGCACACTTATCTTCACTGAATCAAATGTATTATCTAAGTTTGTAATCTAAAGGACATTTGGATTTATCCTAACATTAACAGTAATTCATCATAATAGGACAACCTTAAAACAGAAGGGGTCTCATTTCAGATCATACCCTTAATTTCCTGTTTGATTATTATCCATCATCCAACCAACGTGTTACCGATCATGTTCAACTTTCTCCTTTAGATTTCATGCATTTAGGAGGATTGTGTACACAACAAGATAACTCCAGCTGACTGCAAATTCTGCTGGATTTACAAGCTACACGTCACACAGTTTGCAAGGTACAGCTGCAATTCCAGCAGGCGTATTGACAAGGAGAAACTTTAACTTATAATGCATAGAAACTCCAATGACAGCAGAGCGGGTGCACCACAAAGCCTGGAAGGGAGCTGCACTGAAAAAGTTTGAAAAAGACTTTTAGAAAGAGTAGGGCTGACATTCACTGGGCTGTGAGCTCTTGAAAACACACACATATATATGTCAAAAGAGTTCATTCGCCCTCCACAGTGAGGCAGCAGCTCAATAACATCAAATTCAACTTCAAGTTGAGGATTAATGACCGCAGAGCCATAACTTGGTGTTTGGTGTTTTAACACACTCAGATATCATGTTCAGTCATCCGTCTCTCAGCACAGGTCTCTGAAGAACTCTTCACCACCACCACCTTCCCTTATACCTGTTTACATTTGCACCTGCTCTTTAGAGGCAGATTCTAACATAAAACACAATAGGGCTGGGCGGTATGACAAAATGTTCATATCACGGTTTTAAGAAAAAATCATATCGGTTTCACGGTATTTCACGGTATTTTGCTCAGGTTCGGCCAACTTGACATGCTCATGTGTTGCGCTATGGCCTATTCAAGTGCTGGAGTTTGTTATTTACCTGACCATGCCTGAACGCAACACACGCTCTGCTCCATTAGTGCTGTGCTCGTTTATAACTGTCTCAGACTCGGGATGGGTCGTCTTCGGTCAGGAAAATGAGGCCCAAGCCGTGCTCTAGTGTGCTCACCTGTGTGTGTGCGCTTTGTCTGTGTGTGTGTGTGTGTGTGTGTGTGTGTGTGTGTGTGTGTGTGGATGTGTGCGCATCGGGGCGAAACTCTGCCGTGCGCGATACAGAGAGCAGAGGAGAATTGTAAACGTTGGTGCTGCTAGTTGCATATAGGGGAAACACTGCTCTTTTTGGTATGAGTTCTTTTGGGTCATCGTGTACAGTTGCTTCACTTTCAGGACTCTCTCCAGCAGCCATTCTCGCCTCTAAACTTTTCTATATGCTCTCACTCTCACCCGCTCAAGTGTGCCTGTGGTGTGCAGCAGTGAAATGGGTCCCCGCTGAAACACTTTCCCGCCGCACACGTTCCGGACGTTGTTTGGGCTATTCACTGGTATTGCGGTATATGAAAAATTCATATCATAACGAAAATAAATACTGGTTTTCGGTACGAACCGGTATACCGCCCAGCCCTAAAACAGAATGAAAATTCTCATCTCTCATGTTTTATTTCCTCCTGTTATTTGCATGGGGGCGCAGTGCATGTTTGTCCCTGGCCACAAGATGCACAATAAGGGAGCCACAAATGCATTGGCACCAATACCAAGCTGTTGGTTATGTTAAAGTTACACCCAGAGACATCTTTTCAATTGCTTCAGACTTCTTGAGCTTTGCAACGATACCTTTGTGGTACTACAGAAAACAACATATTATGTTACCATAATTATGCAGATGACACACAAGTTAACACAACCATATCACCAGGGGGCTATAGTCGAATACAAGCACTAAAGTAGTAAGGGCATTAAACAAATTAACATCTGGATATGGCATAATGTTTTTCAATTAAACCAAGACAAAATTGAGGCAGTTGTTTTTGGAGCCAAGGAAGAACAATTAAAAGCCAGTGCTTAGCTTCAATCAACAACATTAAAAACCACGGACCAAGCAAGAAATCTTAGGGTGCTTTCAGACCTACAGTTTGCTTGCTTTCATCCGAATCAGGGACTAATTGTGTTACAAAGTTGCATAATTGCCTCGAGTTGGTTCGTGTTCTCACGGCAGCATTTACAAGCAGACCAGATAAAATGCCTTGCGCATTCAGGAATTAAACAAATGTTGAAGGAGAGTACACTTGCAAGATATGTGCAACACTTTCTAATGTCATGGAGGGACAACTACGCAGGTTGATTTTAGCACTGGTCATTGTGAACTATATTGCTGTCATTGTACATTTTAGTCAGTACAGCAGTACAGGAGCAGGTCCACATTAATAATCCTCCAGGACTGTAACATGCTCATGTTTAACCCAAACAATGTGTAATATGACTGCAGTTGGTTGAGTTCGAGGTCGAAACACGTTCTCACCACAAACGAACCCCACCAGAGTTTGTTTGTAGCCGGACTGAGACCACCTCTTCAAGAAGGTCTCGGTCCGGTCGCTTTGGGGTGCACCCCAGTGCAATTGCTGTGTTCACACCTGCCTAAACAAACTGCACTTAGGGGGCAAACAAACGTGAGTTTGTCTGTTTGTCTTCTTTGACTGAACCAAACCAAACAGGGCAGGTGTGAAAGCACCCGTAGTGTAGTCATGGACTCAGACCTGAATTTCAACAGCCACATGAAGACAATTACAAAGTCAGCTTCCTATTCCCTTAAGAATCAAGGAATAAAGGAATTGTGTCTCAGCAGGATTAGAAAAAAATAATTCATGCATTTATCTTCAGAAGACTCAACTATTGTTTTTTTTTTTTAAAGATATTTTTTGGGACTTTTTAGTCTTTAATTGATAGGACAGACAAGCGTGAAAGGGGGAGAGAGAGAGAGGGAGTGACATGCAGCAAAGGGCCACAGGCTGGAGTCGAACCTGGGCTGCTGCGGCAACAGCCTTGTACGTGGGGCGCCTGCTCTACCACTAATCCACCGACACCCCAGGGCCAAAATATATTTCTGATCTGCTGCTACATTATGAACCACCCAGACCTCTCAGCAAGTCATCTAGGACAGGTCTGCTTCATGTCCCCAGAGTCAAAACTAAACATGGAGAAGCAGTGTTCAGTTTTTATGCTCCATATATCTGGAACAAACTCCCAGAACGCTGCAAGTCTACTGCAACTCTCAGTTTTTTCAAGGATGAGGAGACTTTTCTGTTTGCCACTGCTTCTTATTTATTCCTGTAACTTTTGCTCTTGTATTTTACACCAACCTTATTCTACTTAAGCTTGTTTTTATTTTCTTGTCTTTTGCTGTTTAATGGCTGTTTTAATTGCATTTAAAAGTCCTTTTTTAACAACTTTCCCAGGCACTGCCCTGTTGCTGAAATGTGCTATATAAATAAACTTGCTTTATGCTTGGTCTGAAATCAATCCTGGTGTTGCATATCGTTTCACAGATATGGCTTAAAACAAAAATAATCATGGACTGCTGGAAAATGTAGAAATGCATCAGCACAAAAACAATCTGTTCACCCAGTCTGTCCACACAGCTGATGTATGCTGCTGAATGTCTGGAAAAACTAATTAATATGAGTGAAAACATAACCAAACTGGCAAATGTAAAAACAGAATGTTTTCAGTGGAAATGAGCTGTGAGCACAGTTGGAGACGTGGACGACCACATGGTTTCAGCCACGGCTACAACAACTGTATTGAACTGATTATTTACTACTAAAAATTGTGTTATTTTATATATCGTTCACCTGCAACAACACCTCTAATTAGTATAGTATACCAGGTGCTGCTCAAATCTCAAAAAAACAACACATCTTAAACCCATTAAGTTCCCCAAAAATAACCATTGTGCTGGGTCAGTGTGCCATCGGCCAGACCCCAGAATTGACATAGAAGAGCTCCAGGCAAACACTGAAGGACAGACAGACGACAAAGCCAGACCTATTGATGTGGCAAGATGAAGGGGCTGGGGGATTGGACTATATTTAGCTTCATTGAGATGGAAATGGCTAGAACATGAGAGGACTACGTGTGTATGTGTGTGTGTGTGTGTGTGTGTGGCTTTGCATGTGTCTGGGTGTGTTAATGATGAGCTGTACAAGAACCACCGTTTGAATTTCTGTGCTTTACATTGAGAAAGGGTTTTTGATCATAGAAACAGGAATAATTATAAGTGGGTTTGGCAGAATCAATAGTCATCTCTCTGTAATAACACGGCATGGAAATAGCAGCACTGTTGATTTGTTTCCTGGCCATGTTCAGCGCCCAAAGGAAATATGATGAAACACATTTACCCTGTGGCATGATTTCTCCGCCTGTCTCTCGCACTCCTTCTGTCTCACCCTCTTCTATCTCTCCAGCTGTCTTTCCCTCTCTCTCTCTCTCTTTACCCAACCCAGATTTATGCCTTCCACTGTTGTCTTCCTCCTACTTGTTTCCTAGCAACTGAACTGACATGCCCCCTATTCTCAGCCCCGTGAATCTGTCACCGTAACCCTAGATTTTATGGAATAAGCTATATAAATCATCGTTCCCTACGGGGGGGGCTGAGTTATGATCATCGTCTCCAGACAAATGACTCCATCTACAAGCATGTTGTTAACCTGGTTTCTGCCATATTGCAAGTTTAAAGTGGTTAAAGCAACAGTTGGGCTATGAATGGTGTGCTGCACGCAACAACCAGAAAACAAAATGCTGACATTTATATGGCTGACTGAGATGCTCGATTAATTTAAGTGACTTCATTTAGAAAGATAAAGAGCAGTGGATTAGGATTTTGCAGCATTAGTTGTAGACAACTGTGTCTTTTTCCTCCTCTGGATCTGCTGCGGTGAACTTATTGACTTAGAAGAGGATTAGCTGTACACTGACCAAATGTGTTTCAGAGATTCATTCAAACAGGCTTTACACAGCTTTTGAGGCCCAAGGGAGTTGAGCACAAGATGAAAACACTGCAGTGCAGCACACTGTTGAGTTAACGTTAAGATGAGCATAGCATAGAAGTATTTGACTGCTGGAAGGATGGAAGTGAAGTAGAAAGACACAAATACTTTTGATACAGATGCTATATGACCAGAGAGAACAGAGAAAAAGTGCTATGGCATTCACTTCTGTTCAGAAGGTAGAAAACCTACAACTACCAGAATGCACTGCATCCCACCAGACCAATAAACGCTCCTGTTGGTGGGCAATGTAATTTGAGCTTAGCCGTTTTGACACAGGAAAGAATAGAGTGGCTGTCTGGTAACAAACAATCTCTAACTACAGTTAAAGGGTAAGTTAAAATACCGTAAAACTTCAATTAGAGGCGAAGGCTATTATCACTGAAGTCAACAGGCTTATTTTTGGGAGAGCGTCTATATGGGACAGGCCTTAAATTACTTTTGAGCAAAACTGTTGCTCAACAAAGATGAGGCAAAACAATCAAATTGTTTATGTGAACCAGTATGAATATTACTTGTATAAAAATTAGGCTTCAAATACCATATCAATTACAAATCATTCATTTAATCTAGCTCTGACAGACTTCGCATTAGAGAAAGTGAGTGTTAAGACACTCTTTTTACAGTACTTGAGGATTATAGCACCTGACATACTTATACAACACCACTTTATCCTGTTAAAACAATATTGACATCTTGGATTAATTTGTATGAAAAACCCTTTTCATTCTTTTCAACAGTGGACCCTTACAGACTAAAGGAATATGAATAACTTAAGTTACCATTTTTGACCGTTATGCCAGTAAATCTGACTGAATTGCAGCCTTTTCTGGTGCTCATGGTTTCTGAAACTAAACTGAATGATTGAATTGTGGAGAATCTAACTGAGCTAATGTTGATAAAAGTTCAAACATTTACATCTGTATACACAATCTAAACAGCTATCTAACATTAGCTCAAGTGGGTAGCCAACAACCTGGTTTTATGCATCCAAAGAACATCTATAAAAAATAAACTGCCTGGCAACCAGACCAGATGTCTAATTGACACAGGCATTTATTTGTCAAAATGTGTACCCGCACCAGACACTTAAAAGGGATGATGTATTTAATTTGGACTAGGCTTTTAATTGAAGTTTTACGGTATGTTTCTGAAAACATGTGAGGCCAGAAATAAGAAACACAGTCACATAATCTTGGTTCACATTTGAACAGAACTGATTAGTTTTAGCATTTCATCTCAGTTCTTTCAGCCTCTGAAAAAGTACAGCACCCACTTCATGTTCACAATTTCTTGTATTACAGTGTTTGTAAAATGTCAATCTGCTTCTATTCTCTTTGTGGGCGTAGTGGCCAGCATACAAAAATGCAGACATATAATCTGTAGCTCAAGCAACAGCCCTAGAGCCAGAGAAAATCTGATATGAGCTCTGAGATGATAAGAGAGATCTGGGCGCTGGTAGGGAGGTTTAACAGAGTTCATTGGAACATACTACCCACATTGCTACGATACAAAGCTGGTTTAAAATCGCAAAGTATTCCTTAAATGTCCTCATAATAATTTAGAGTTAACTGTGGAAAACCCTCTGAAATAGCACTTACATTTTATTAAAGTCCAATTTATAATTTCGATAATTATTGTCCTATGTTTGTCAATGTATACAAAAAAAATGTTAATGACACTGGGACAGACTTTGAATGTCATTGAAGCGTAACTTCTCTTTACTCTTTACCTTTTAGCACCTGTTTCTTGAGGCTATGTGATACATCACACCAATAATACAGAAAACTCTGGGAAACATTACTTCTTAAAATGAAGAATCAAGCTATGAAAGACATAATTAAACAGTTAATGAAGGAATTAATTCTGCAAAGAAGATTGAATGTCCTGGCAGGTTTGGCAGGCTGTTTTAACGTACTATACCTGTCAAGGAAGCCACCATCACAGCTAATGTTTCATATTTAATTAAGAGGCCAGTGTTGGCCTTGTATATCAGTCTGACATTAATTTATATGTGTACTAACCCTACTGTCACATTATGCTTCCTAAAATCTGTCTAATGCTACATAATCTTCCCTTGAATAAAGGCAAAGGTGGTGAGAAATATGATTGCTGAGCAACTATCTCCATCTAGTGACACATAGAGGTACTACATTATTTAACAGGACAGAAATTGCATCAATTCAAGTTCAAAGATGCAAAATTTGACAAATAAAAGTACGGGTGACGTCTAACAATTGATGTGTTGTCTGACAACAGCAGTTATTCATTTTTCTATATTTTTATATAAACAATTAACATTAGAGGGACATATTCTTTAAAGTTGTGACCCATGTGAAAACCATTTACTGTCACAGCAGCTGCCTCAGTTGTTTTTATTTTGCTCAGTCTACCCTCTCCCTCCAGCCACTTCTCACATCCCTCTGTACCATGATGCATTTCTTAGGAACTTTCCAGACCTGCTGTTCTCCATCAACCCACCAGATGCCCTCAGACCTTCCATATGGTCCCATTAACCTGACTCTGACATCTACCTGCTCAACTGTTCCTCACCCCAACCCAGTTACTCCTCACAGTATATATACCAGCCCATCTCCACATGCTCCTAACCTGCTCACCGGTCGTGCCCTCTTAGATTAATACGAGTCTTCGGACTTAAACTACCATCCTGTTGCCAGTTTATAAGCCCGTCTCTGATGACTGTCTTTATTACGTTCTCCTTCATCCTACCTGTTTGCCTTGTGTGTGGGTGTTTGTCTGCATTTGAGTCCTCCTCTCTAAATTGCCTGAATTTACTTGTGATAATATAGAAGAACTGTCAAATTTCATGATGAGAGCTGAAAGGAGCTTGAAAAGAGGAAAGCATAGGTTTGTAGGTTTGCATTTTCTTGTTTGACAAAAGTAACTCATTTAGGTGACTGGGAGGAAGTTTACACAGCATCGATGGGCAATGGTTTAGAGATCAGAAACATGGTGCAAAACCAAGAAAAAAAAACCATTATATCCTGATGATGGAAATCCATCATAATATACAGTGAAAAGGGAGCAGGTGGGTTAATCAAGAAAAGCCATGAATAAGGATTTCCGAGTGAGTGATTGGTGCTGCAGCTATTTACTTTTTAAATTAAACCATCCATGAGTCCATATATCTATTGGGCTCAAAATCAGAGTGAATGAAATGGGTGTTAATAATCAAACTGGCAGCCCGACAGATCAATACTGTCAACAGGCAGCTATAAATTTACCAAAGAGGTGTGCAAGGGTCTGCTAGTCATAAGCAGAAGGCTGGTAGGGTGGTGGATACTTTACTTAGATTACTAAAACTGTCCCAGCAGCTGCAGATTTGGTGTGCTTGATTTTTCACTCCACACGACAGTATTTCCCCACATCATTACCTAATGGCTTCTTAAGTGGCAGCTGCTCAGATCTGCAAAACATACTGTGCAGAAAAGCTCAGCTGAAGCTGCAGTGAATCACTAAGACTGTGGATTATGAATGGCCTCTGGTGGGCTAAACAACGTTAATCTAACACACGCAGGATCAAATCAAACTTTGGCTTGAGATGAATAAGATGGAGGAATGATTCATCAGTTCTGTGTGTGTTTGCAGTCCAGAGGGCTGCTTCTCTTCACCAATGTTTCAGCATGCAGGGGGAGGTCCAGTGTGCCACATTAAACCTGAAAAGAGCCTTAAATATGGGAGGTGGCAGTTTCTTGATCTCGTTGTACCCCTGCATGAATAATTCTCAAAAAATCAATTTCAATTATTCCTTTTTTTCCTGTGGATCTTGATGCCTTATTCAACACATTTACTTACTAATTTCAAATGGCATCATGATATAAACAAACGATTACTTCTCGGGTTAAAACACCATCCATTTGTCTCATGAATGCATGCATGAGCCTGTCTGTTCAGTAAGCAGTTCTCAGCAGCTCCACTAGGGGTCACAGACAAGACGTTGAAGTTGCAATTTGCCTCTGTGTTGGATATTGATAACGACTCAGTTTGCTTACCCAGCATCCTTCTTCCCCATTTGTCAGAACTACTCCCCTCCTGGGGCAACATAAGTCATGCAGCTGCAACATTTGGGCTCCCTCTGGTTTTGGGGTGGAAATGGATGTGATGAATATCTCACACACACACTTCAGGCGTGTCTCTGGCTTGTTTCCGTGCATATTATTCTCCACCAAAGTCTAATGTGTGGATCTTGATGCTGGCCACATACTCCCCAGCCTGCCACTGAATTGTAATCTGAAAACAGGGGCCAAAAAAGGCAATTTAGATATAGCTTAGGCCCCCTGCTAAGTCCATTTGGCTTGAAAGCATCCATGGCTGAAAGAAATCCTGTTGCACTACAAAGGTATTATTTGCTCCAATAAGCTAACAGCATTGAACTCTCAGAGCACAGCACAATCATCTTTGATATTTAAATCTGAAGCTTTGAATTAACGTAGGGGAGTGAATTCAAGGTCTACGACCAGGCGCACATTCATCCTCCTCTGAGTGTCAGGACTTTAATGTCCAAAGAAGCACATGACAGCTAAGCCAGTTTTATCATGTATGCAGACACACTCAGTCTTCCCACACAGCTATTAAAATACGGTAGGTATTAAAGCTTTGTTCTAGACATAATAAAAAGGAGCACCGAGGACTGTTTCCACACTTCAGTTGATATTTCCAACTAATCCCTGACTTAAAGCTATAAATTATAATAGTCTTCCCCAAGAAGCAAAGGAATTTTAAGAATTAAAGTGCTTTTGTTGTTTAAAATACATTTTTCAATAGACCAAATCATAATGTTTATTTACAATAACCTCTGCTTAGAACAACCCCGTGGCATATAAAAAGGCCCCCAGGAACAGTGCCAGCCTCTAAAGCCAATTTTACATAGCGGCCATACATGGAACTACAACTTCCAGGTCTGTCACGTGATGCCATGGGGCCCAAAAAGACTTTTACCTATTGACTTACATTGTGTATCAGTAGATACATTTTTCTGAGTGTCACAACCCCCACGAAATGAGTAGTTTCACCAGGGATTTGATCAGTTTGGTCCCAGAACATTTCAAGAGTCTAGAAGAGCTGTTTGATTCAAGTTAGGGCTAAACCAGATGTTAGCCGCTCGGCCAGTCTCTAGGGCACTTGCTCTATGGGCCCCACAGTGCGGAAGATTCAACAAATATCATACCACGAAAACCGAGCTCTTCTTGGCTTCATGTGCCACTGAGCAACTTCAAATGAACAGGGGCCCGCCAATGCAGTTTCCAAATCTCTTTATACATCCATGGCATACATAAAATCAAACAGCCTGAAGCAAACACTGCCTCAATTGGTTAGTTTTTAGCCACCTAAAAAATTCCCACCCAAAATAATCCAAATGTAAGTGTTCAAGTGTATGTTTAGAATATTTTCAGTGCTTTACCTTGCTGTCAGACAGCCCTGTCCGATGGGGAACTGAAGCTCTTATCGTAAAGCCACCGGACTCCACTGTCAAAAACAGGATTTTTTTTACAGAACAAAGAGCTGTTGATCGACTGCTGCCTCAGTTGGTTAGTGTGTAAGGTTAAGTGCTGAAATACAGCATACGCTTAAACTAATTTGTCTCTTTAGGTGGCTAAAATACATTTTGCTGCATTGCATTATGCTACATTTCCTGCGCTGGTAGATTTGGTTTATTAAAAATGCTAATAAGACAGCTGTTAGCCGTTGTTAGCTGTGATTCTCCTTCAGCTGCTCTCTCCACCTGGGAAAGGCTACCCTGATGCTGACCCTCGTTTTTTGAAATTGCCAGTCACGCTCCTTTTTTCAAATGCACCGGCACTTGTGACTAGCCTGCTTACTGCTGCTTTTCGTCATTCTACCTGCAGGCGGAAACCGAAAAGCGATTCCGTATTTCTCAAGTATGTCCCTGTACGTACCTGTATTTTCAAGATGTCACACGTACGTGATGAGACACCGGTCGCAATGTATATGTAAATGAGAATTTCAGAGTTTACGGACGTCCTTAGATACGCTGATGGAGGTAAATACACATGTGCTAGGACACACTTTTGAGTGCAAAATTTGTTTGTCTCAAAGAACAACTGAAATTGTTGCACATAGTGCCTTTAAATCACTTCCTTGCTCATGTTACCTGATAGCATGTTCCCGTTTTTAAAGGGTGTTAAGGTGTCATTTCTCAAGCCAAACATTATTACACAAGGGTGTTTTATTTGCTTCTGTGCGTGTGTACAGGTTGACAGGTCACACTGCTTCCTGTGCTAAATGGTTTCATATCATAGAGCAGAGTGGGAGGTCATCACAAAGTGCAGCTTTAGCCTGTATAGCAAACCAGCTGCTCAGAAAAATGCATCTCTCCTGCGAATAAATCTTTCTGCGAGTAAATCAAGTTAAAGTAATTATCTAACATGAATTCATTGTTATTTTGACAGTAGCTGATCGAAGATGCTTCTAGGTCAATAAATAATGTTTTTCTCAATCAAGTGTTCAGATTAACTTGGATCTAGCTTTATGTTCCTCAGGCAGCCTTCTGTTTTATTTCCCAGAATTACATTTCAGACAGTTACGCTTCTTCGAGCTCACTCACTTACTTAAAATAAACATAAAATGAGACATAAAAATCCATCCAGCTCAGAGCCTGAAACAGTATTTCAAGATATTGCTTCTAGCAAGTGAGTTATCGGCACATCTATGGGCTTATTAATTATTAAACAGATAATAAATGCTCTACATTTTCAAGTGCAAGTGCCGGCAAACCATATGCATTTCGACTCAGAGCTGAACAAAATGTGTCTGTTTTTGGTGTGTGTCAATCTGAACGTGAACGTGCAAGTGTATATGAGAGAGCAGGCAACATCATGTGGTGTTGAATGGGAAGACCGGAGGCCATATTTCACAGAGAGCTCCCTCAGGAGACATAGCTGGTGTCAGTAAAGCAGGGCACGAGCCCGGAGATGCATGGTAGTAACATTTAAGGCTGTAATACTGAAAGAATGGGGAACAGAGAAATGGGGACACACAGATGATCCTCGGCGTGGAGCCAAATATAGGCCGTTGGAGGGTGTTGAGCTCTGGACTAATGTCTCTTTATAATTTAATTACAAAATAGTGACACTGATCTGTTCATGGTCCCCACGGCATGAAATGTAATCACTTTGGTAATCTCTTACCTTTTCATCTAGCACCATCCTCAGGTCAAAATTTTAATTTGTCCAATACTTTAGTTTATATCTAGCCTGACATAGCCAGGACAAATCATGACTGCGAATTAGGCTGTAACCTTTAAGTTCATTTTCGATTCCCAAGGGGCATTATCAACGGGTAATTAACATGTGACATCACACTGAGCAACCAGTGACCAGGTCTGCTCAGTGTAGATGGCCAGTCACAGTGTCTTAGGGTAGAACTTGGCACAAAGTGGGACAAAAATAACGCCCTGAGCAACAGACAAATATAAACAGACTACAGCATGCAGAGATGAGTTGGCATATGAGTAGACTAAATTTTAGTCAGATCCTGTTGAATAAATGACTGTTCTTCTTGTTCTCAACTAAAATATACCATCCAGTTTGTTCAATACTAATGCATAGCAGACAGAAAGTTCCCCATCAGCTGCAGCCATCTTAGTTGTTTTTGTAAATGCCTCAATAGTGTTCCTTTTTATGGTCTTTGTCTCAAATATGCCCCGTATTAAATAAATGGTTGGGATTGGCCAAGCATGTCTCAGGCTGCTGAAAATCTGCGCAAAGCGGAGGGGGAACAGACGCATCTGCCAGAGCAAATAAAACATCCCAGGCAAGTTTATGTCCTATTAACTTTGCCAGTACTACGTGTTTAGTGCTAATTAGCATATGTTAACATGCTAACATGCTGAACTTAGAGGTAAACATTATACCTGCTTAACATCAGCATGTTAGCATTGTCATTGTTGGCATGCTGATGTTAGCATTTAGCTCAAAGCAATGCTGGCATTTTTGCCTTTATTGATAGTGACAATAGAGACTGAGAGGTACATAGGTACAGAAAGAGAGAAAGGAATGGCGTGCAAAAAGGTCCCCAGCCTGAATCATATCGAGGATTTTGTGACAATACCATATGCATCACGAAAGCCATTTCTAAACACTAACTGGTTTCATCAATCTTTGCAGCAACTGTAATAATCAAAACCACAGAGAGCAATGACTATGCAATAATTAGAGCGATAAAATATAAATGTTATTATTCGCAGGCTTTAAAGCATTCACAAATGAGAAAGCAACATGAGGTCAATCATGTACGCTCAAAAAAAATCTGTCAAAAAAAGTTTCATACCACTTCTCTCTGTATCTGTCTGCTTTTGCTGCACTTCTAAACTTCCCATTTCTTCACTGTCTTCATTTTACACCCCGAGCAACATTTAGTCAAACTTGGACACCATCATCTCCTGACAGATCACACATCCTGATAACTCATGATCTCTCTCCGTCTCTGTGATGGTCATCAGCAGTGTCAGTTTGCAACATTTTGCCATCCAAACAGAGGAAGACAGACAGAGAGAGACAGCAAACAAAGAAACAAGGGAGGCTGAGTGTGAAACTGAGCACAGCAGTATATCATTTTATCAGTTAATGAGAAGCTCTCCACCCTTAATGCAGCACAAACAAATACATCCTTGTCATAAAACAAATATGCTGGCTTGAATGAAACGAAAACATTATTATGGAGTGCGCAAGCGAACAAACATTTATACAGTTTTCTCTCGACGCATGTTCTCCTTCAATATTGCCACCTTCCCCATTCTGCATATTGTTTGACAGACACATGGTTTTGTGGCACGGAAAATGGCTTTTCAGCGTGTCATCATTAATAATTCACTTATGACAAACAGCTCTGACATTTACACTGCGCTGGGTGTCTGTCTGACTCTGACAGGGAGACAATAATGAAGGAGAAGAAGACAGATACAAGGAGAGACAGATTCTCCTTTAGTTGTGTACTGATGAAATTAGAAAGGGTCAGACTGAATAAAGTGTCAAACCTTCAGTAGTAAAACATAGATGGAAGCAGCAAAGCTGCCAAAGATGACCTTTTAGGAAAATCGACCATTGACCTCAAACTGAGCACAAGTGAGTAACTGTAGCTCTAAGAATACGGCGGAGTATAATAAAACTAAATTTAACCTACGACTGCAGTCGAGCCCCTTAAGCAAATCTTGTGAAACTGATATGAATGAACAAACAGGCTCGCATGACATTTAGATTGCATGGCTTGCTGTCCAATTACACGACTGTTTGAAACATCAATCACACGCTCCCTCAGTTTTTGAAAGAATGTGTGAATGAGCCGGTGGCGGACTTGCTGGCTGACTAAGTGACGGACTTTGTAAATCCCTGAGCCTTCCCTCCTGAATATGCGTCTGACTGGCAGCTCAACAGGTTAACAATAAACCGATGTGTGAGGCCCTCCAAGGGCAGCAGAGTGCAAGCGCTCTTTCAGAGCTAATGCTTTATGTGGACAGACAAACACTGAGAGGCAGACAGACTGAACCCAGAGGTAGCGTCACTGTTTCCACAGATTATTGCTTCACAGCTCTGCAGAGCAGCTTCACAGAACATTCAAGGGCGACTGTGCAGCTTTTGCGGTTGCTAAACCTGTACATATAAGACAAAAAGAAACCGTGTAATTCTGAAAGCACCCACACAGAATGAAATGCACCTCTAACTGTGCTACCAAGCACGTAGCATCTCAGTGTTCGTGTGCTATTTGCACATATTTAAATTAGGTAATATGCATACAGTTGGCACACAATTGAATCCTTTCAATGCAAATAAGCATCATTGTAAAAACAGTCCAATTCACAAAGATCAGCACTAAAGGCCACATGCACCTACAGTAAAATTCTTAACATCTTCAGAGAGTTGGTTTTGAAGGGCATTTATAAGGCATCTTAGGCCCAGGCTTTTCAGTGATCAAATTTCCTTGCCTGAAATTTTTTAGGAATCGGTTTTCCTCTTCTCTCTGCCATTGTTGTGCCTTCTGTGTTCATGGCACAAAAGCAAGATTCACAAAAAGGAAAATTTGCACTAAGCTGCAAATCTTAATAGGTGAGTTTTCTCTATAATATCATAATGTATTATCTTTTTTGAATCTGACCTTGAAGACAGGGCAGATAGTGGTTGCAAGTGATGCACAATTCATGATGCTATCAGCAGCCATAATCCAGTCTTTGTGAACTCATCAGTGAGTTTTATCGAAAAGAGACAGACATGGAAGCAAGAAATTGCATGGATCAAATTGTGCAGATACTATTTCTTCAAATGTTTTTTTTTTTCAAGGAGGAAGAGGACACACAGTTATAGATTTTCTCTGACAGTCAAGTCTGTAAAAAAGATCAGAAAGAAAAACAGAGAGAAAGCCAAGAGTAAACTGTGTACTCTGAGGATTAACTCGCTGAAAAAGTTAATGTCGACATTTTGCCAAATCAATGCTCATGCTGAATATGAACAAGTATCTCACCAGGCTTTTGGCAAAATTAGCACGACCAAAGTTAAATGATGAACGCAGGATCTTTCTAACAAGACTGACAAGTCTGCAGCCATGCTAGTGAATCTGTGAGGCTTTCATTTGATAAAGTTGTGCTTTGAGCTGATTTTTTGCAAATCATATTTTAGCATGCTATCATTTGCCAATTTACACTAAAAGTACAACTTATAAATATCAATTAGAAAGGAAACATTACCAAAAAGGTCTTTATTTTAGGGGCTAAATACTTAAAAACGTCAACATGTTGTGAGCTGCTGATGTTTATCGGGGCTTTTCCCAACAACTGAGGCTATTGTGAATGTCATTAGTTTTGCAAGTATTTGATCATAAACCAAAGTATTGGACAAATGAAAATACCTGATGATGTCACAATAAAAAATGAAGGGATCACCAGAGTTATTAAAAATCATCCCGAGGAGGACATGAATGTCTGCGCAAAACTTAATGTCAATCTATCAAATAGTTGCCAAGACATTTCATTCAAAACCACAAATGTACCCTTCATGGTGGAGCTACGAGAAAGGTCTAGGGATCACCAAGCCAGTCGGCTTCATCCTTTGAGGACCACGAATGCATTTATAAAATTTAATGTCAGTCCAACAATAACCAATGTTTAGGTATTTCAGTCAGGTCCAAAGAGTCCAAGAGCCATGCCACTTACAAAAAGTCATTTGGTTTTGGTCTTGCTACACTCAGAATGCTTCATGCAGACTTCAACTAAAACAAGAACCTTGAACCCTGTTCTTTGTACCAGTGGAAAAATAATGAGGCTTGTGCTTTGTGTGTAAAGAATAAAAACACTGACACTGCTGTAAACAGGCAATTTTCCAACTGCAGCTGTGAGCAATGAAGTCAGGCAGACGCTTTATGGATGGCCAGCGGCATAGCCAGTGTGCTCCAATCAGGTTGTGATCAGAAGAAATGAGGATCACACACACTGTGCCCAAGTCTGTAAACACTCCTGCCGAGAATAGAGCCAATATGGACAGGACGCACAGCCCTGCACAGATGACCACTGATAACACAATGCATGCACACGCACGCACGCACGCACGCACACACACACACACACACACACACACACACAGAGTGGCAACAGCAATGATGATGTGCTGGTGTCTTCATCTTTTTTGTGTAACCACTGAGGCCTGCAGCATATACAGAATACATCACTGGTGAAGTATTGCATGAACTGTTGATCTGACATCCCTCAATACCGCTTCAGTGTGCAGATATTTATATAAATGTGTGTGTGTATGCGCATGTGTTGCTGGTCAGCACGGCAGCCAAGGAACTACTACAACATACAGACAGTGTGTCGGGCCATAAAAAATGTAATAGCTATAAAATAACGACTAGGGTTAGACCTATGTGAAGATTTTTTAGACTGGTTTGATAATATGCCAAACACCAGAGTGGATGGGTATACTATGTTTTTGCCAGGCATTGCACTTAAATCAGCAGCTGCTCCAGAGTCTGACAAGACACTGTATCCTAACAGCAAGTGTCAGAATATCGTGTTGCATTGCGTAAAATCGTAGCGATGAAAGATGGATGAGTAGCCTACCTGCTATCTTACTACGTTTGTAATGTTACTTTTTAAACAGTAAACACATATGAAATTGTAGTATTTACAGGGAAAATGACAGTACAGTGCACTGTAGCCAACAGCAAGTTGCCTAGCTTGTCATTAGCGAGGGTCATTTACCTTACTAGAAACTTTCAGCTTCCCAGGGATCTCCTTCCGGCCAGCTACCACCTTATTTTGTTTTTTGTTTGTTGAAATAACATGTTGTATAGATAAATCCTCATTTCAACATCATTAAGCCGCCATTGCAGTGCTTTTTAAATAAGCGGTGGGAATAAATACAAAAGACAAAAGGTCAACAATCAACTGATCAGCTTGAAGCGGTGCACTGCGTCACCTGTGGCCAGTTTGGGCAGTTATTTTGCAAGCTTTAAATCCAAAAAGTTGCCATATTGGCACAGTTTGTTTTCTTGAGAGACTAACTCTGCCATGTCTCGACAACCCCCAAAAAACACATGAACTTTCATAATATCATGCTAATCTCTGTGTCATATTGCTTATTATTAGTGCAATACAGGTTAAATTTCGCACCATAATGCCATCAGCACAGGCTACTGATTAAGACTATGCTTTAATGTGCCAGAACATGTTAATAACGAATGCCAGTTTAGCCAGTTTACATAAAATCAAACCAGTCTGAGCCTGTACACTATACCATACCAGGAAAATGGAAACCAACCCAACTCTAATATGACACCATCTGCATTTAGATTGGTAAAAAACAGACTCGATTTACACCCGCGTCAACAATTGTGTAACTAAAACAGAAAGAATATAGTGCTTTTGTCTTCCCCAGTATCAACAAGTATCAGTGAAGGTTATTTGCAGTTACTGTCCCCAGTAGTGGAAATGGTGGACGGTGAAACAACTGGAGTAACTGTAGAAAACAAGCTGCAGTTCGTCTTGTATCGTCTGTAGATACAAGGCTCTAAGAAAAATGGAAAGCGATCAAATTGTTGTTGCGACAGTGGCGCCAAAAACAATACTAGTTAGAAATGCTAAGGGAAGCCGAGTGGAAAGATTGTTTAAGTGCAAGGTAATCCATCTGGGGACAAATGTAAATTTACGAATGTTTCAAAATTATATAAAAAGGGTGACATATTTTCTCTAAAAAAACAAAAAGCAGCTTTGATGTGAAACACACAAATGTGAGTAGAGAGAGGGTAAAGTATTTCCTGCTTTAACTGTTAGAAATTAAATTGTTGTTTTTTTTAACAACAATAATGTCTAACAACAATTATGTCTAAAGAAACCTTGGTCCAATGATAAGTTAGCAAAGTTAAACGTCTAATGAGACTGCATGTATTCACTCAGTCTCATTTTCGACATTGTCAAAGTGCATTGGAATACACAATGTAAATTTACCCATCTTTCTAAATGCTTTTAGTAAAACATCAAAACAAAAACAGATGATTACTGATGTTTACCCTCTGTGTTTGTCTCTGTGCGTGTCAAGAGGAGGAAAAAGAAAAGTGCCATTTACTCTTTTATGAAATATCTTTTAACAACACCACGAAGAAGCTTTAGTGATTACTGTCCAATTGAATTGTCCAGAGACTGTGGAGAGCCGCTATTGTATTAACACTGCACTTAGCCACTTCAGTCTCATTCATCCTGCATTCGTTTACTGTAAATGTGTGCCGGCAGAGCTAAGGAGTGCATAAGAGCCCTCAGACAGAGGAGTTATTCAGTGTAGAAGATGACAAACACACAAATGCAGGTGTGACATTGGACCCAAGAGAATGGAAATCAAAGCAAATCAAGGAACGAATTCAAGACTCCACATTAGACAACTCCCAGTACACACACTATCAACATACTAAAAAATGACTACCAGTTGTTCCCAGAAAACATTAAAAATCATCCTGGGGTATAGTCTCATTCAAAGTGCTGTCACTTGGAAACTGGCCTTGTGCTCAGGCTTGATAGTCTTCCCGCTCTTTCAGAAGTCTGCACTGGCTCCGTTTTCAAGTTCAGTTTAATGAGTCATGGATTTAGCATATGTTGCCATTAGTTTAACAACTCTAACTGCCTTGAATCTTTGGCTTGCATCATTTAAATTAACCACACAGCCAGCAGCTCCCCTTTTACGGCTCCTCTCTTTACTTCAATAAGGCCATTCTGGAAATGCGTCTTCTGTCCTGCAGTACACAGCATGACATACCAGCTGGCGACCCTACTGATATTGAGGGTCTGTCTTAAGGTCTAAACAATTATGCCACAACACCAAGAACTGTAACCAAGCTGACCAGTTTGTGTTGTACAGAAAAGTTTTTCAAGAATCTGCAGAACTTTTGTGGTATCCGCTTATGTGTTTAAGCACGTAAACACAATATCCCATTTTCAGAGACCAGGATAAAACCTTATCCCACTTATGAGAAACACAAATATGCAAGGTGGAGTGTCCCAAAAGAAATCAGGATACTGTTGCATGTATACACCTTATCCTGGTTACTGAAAGCCACCGACTACCAGCACAGGTGCATCTTCAGTCGAGTGACATAACAAACATACAAACTATGGCGGAAGAGAAACCGTCTTATATCTGGAGCAATGAAGAAACAGAGTTTTGTCTTTCAGTAATTAAAGAGGCTGTGTATCTCCATCCACTGCTCGTTAGGTGAGTAACTACATAGTTTGTGTGTGTGTTGGTTAAGGTTAGGAGAGAGAGAGATAGATAAGGACAGAACAGAAAGCCGTTAGCGATTGAAGCAGAGAAGAAATTAGCCATTGAGTTGAAAAGTTGAAGTAAATGTACAGAGTAGTGTTCAATATGTCCTATAATTCTTATCTCCCATTGTTGGTTTGTCACAGCACCTGCACAAATAGACAGCTGCAGCAATCAGTAACTGGGTTACTAGTATTTTTGTGTATACAGGTAATATAAATAACCCAGTTCTCTGTGCTCCTGTAAACACCATATCCTGAATATGATCATAACCCAGACAAGCCTCATAAACGGGTTATGCATGTCCATGTACAAGCAGTCAATGTTTCAAAAGATTTCTAATTCTGTCTATACAGCTAAATTTAATAAAATGTGTATAAAATTGTGCACAAAACATGAAGAACATTTTGACATAGCATTCTCTCTTCCTCTCTATGCTACCTTGTCCCTCAGAGGTGAAAACACACACACATTTCAAGCACAAACACACACACATACACACACACACACACACACACACACACACACGGCACCAAGGTCAAACAAAGACCAAAACACTTTTAGTGCTCTCCTCTATTTGTGACCAACATCTACTCCTGATGTGGTTTAAATGCCAGCTTGATTCAGTCTGATTACTGTCATTAAGGCCAAGCTCTAAGTACTGTTATTTCATCAAGCACTTCCGAAAGGATGTTTTTATCCAGACCACCAAGTGTCAAATGCTACAAATGTACATACACACAGATTCACACACAAATGCATTTGTAAATAGCCACAAACATGCAAAATACACTTTCAGTCCTTGCCAAAAGCAGGACAAGTTACCAGAACTGGAGGTTTAATTGCTTCATTTATAAAGTAGTGTTTGCTGTTTCAACATGTCTATCAAGAGAAGCCCGCTATGTGACATGCTAATTATGTTCAGGCAAACCAAACAGAGGAATAAAAATGTGCAGTATGACAGAGTAGCACTACAGGTCATGGAAACACCAGACTCAAATGCGTTCTTCCTCTTGGAATACACTCAGCAAAGGTTATCAGGCAGAGTATATATCTATGCATGTTAAATTACAACATCTAGGGGTATATTTAAATGATCTCTAGCGCATGTTCTACGTAAAGTGCATGTTGCAAGTGCATTTAGGGCATGTCCAACTCCACTGTGATGATTAAACATAGCATCTGCACCTGGATTATCACTATTTACATTGTAGATTCAGCAAACTGGAGGAGGGAGCAGTTTTCTGCAGAGAGTAATGCAGTGCATGCAGAAATGTTACTGCAGCCAATATTGTGGGACATTTAAGGTACGTTCACACAGAAGTGACTGCAGGTGAGTCATCATTGCCTACCAAGGTGATATTCCTGCTAAATGTGGGCAGCGCTGGACGTGACAGACACGGAAACTTAGCTTGCCGGGTAATGTTAGCTAGCTTGCTAATAAATACAGCAAAGTATAATATTTTTGAACATTTTTCCTTTTTCTTACGTACCATGCCTGTTTCCTGACTCACTGCCAGCCAGGCAGCATCTCTCATGTGGGGCTGTTTGTATCTTTCATGGCCAATAACATAAGATATTGGCTGGTAAGACAAGGCAACAGTCAATGTCAAACACCGGGCAGTACTCACTGCGTTCTCAGGACCTCTTTATGCTCTCTGTCCCAAATGCTCGGACTGAAATTGGGAAAAGGGCTTTTGGGTATTCTGCACCCTCAGCCTGGAATTTGTTGCAGAATGATTTAAAACTGAAGGAGCTTGTGTTGTTAAATGTTTTTAAATCTAAAATGAAGGACTTGGAAGCAGTTTCTATGGGATGTCGATGTTTTTAGCTTGACTGTTTGTACAAATTACTCCCAGAAACACTCGTCTTGATTTATTGGTAGTTTTTCTTTATGCAAATTTTAGTGCTTGTGAATTGTACTTGTTCTCCCTGTATGTCTCTGTCTGCAACTTTGTGTTTTTGCTGCTGACCGTCTTGGCCAGGTCTCCCTTGAAAAAGAGATTCTTAATCTCAACGGGACTAACCTGGCTAAATAAAGGTTAAATAAATAAATAAATAAAATGTTTCCTCCACACATACTCCTTTGCTACTGTTAAGGCTGTGACTTGGCTGGTGAAAGTTTACCAAAGTTGAACTCCACACAATGCCAAGATGTGAATTTGCTTTGCCAACAGAAGCAAATGTTTTGTTCTGCTCAAAATGAATGGAAGTGAACGGGAGGCAAATATTCACCAATGTTAATTCAACTCACGTGTGACTATACTACAGGGAAAACTGTAGTTAAAATCTTTTAGCTTCTGAAATAATCAAAGAAGTTACACTCATGTATAAATGCGCACAGCATCTCTCATAATGGTGAGTCTGCTGTGGAGCAGCAACGGACAACAGCTCTGCTCTGCACTACAATCATATTTCAGACAATGTCATTAATATTTTCTTCAATGATGATGTATTTCACCCACCCGTAACCCCCACTTTCTGCTGCCTCAAAGCAGCAGTCCGCCTACAATGCATCTGACCATGTGTCAATTTAAGACCTATACACCTGTGGGTGCACAGATGGACACAAGTAGGCTACATTTGCTACTTACACAATGTGGGCACTAGCCGTGAAAACGACAACTGGGTTGGTCTGAAACTAGCAATGACAGTGGTACTGTACTGTGCACCGCTGTGCACCACTTTGCGGTGGGTGTAAAGGGTGCCCTTAATGTGCTAGCAAGTAGCTATCATGTGGACAACACGGGTTGTGCAAAATGGGAAGGTCATGTCAAGGCCAAATTGGACAGAGATCCTCTTGAGAGTGTGAAAACATTTTTCATGGCAATCTGAGAAATTTGGCCTGATGATGACTCTAGAGAAAACTTAAGGGAACATGTTCAGGGAGTCATGAATGTCCACAGCAAATGCCTTGGCAATCCAGCCATGAGTTTTAAGCCACATTGTCATGAATATAAGTATACATTGAGGGGAAATTTTTAAGGATAGACCGATACATTGGCCAGCCGATATATCGGGCCGATATTTGAGTTTTTTACTTGTATCGGCATCGGCCGATACGCACATGGGTTCGCGGATTTATTTTTCCCTGCCAGTTTTTTTCATTTGAAAGTATGTGGTTAAGTTGAACAAAGCTGTTGAATCCTACTGTGTACAGTAGTTGTTGTTTTATTTATGCTTCAGCTTAAATATTTGTTTATTTTATAAAGACATTACTGGAAGATTTAAGAGCACTGAACTCTTTGTTTTATTTGAATGTATAATAATAATAATAATAATATTCTACCTGTTCTACCTCAACTTTCCATCTTGTTTTAGTATTTTTTACTGTTCAATAAATGTTTCTTATTTTAAACTTGAGACCTGTAATATTTGTTATCATTGTGTCATTTTCTTTTTATGTAAATTGAGGGAGCAAAAGCAGTATCGGCCCCAAATATCGGCTCAAGAAAATCGGCAGTCCATAATTGCTCATCGGCTAAGGGTGATGGAAAAAAATCGGTATCGGCATCGGCCCTAAAAAATCCATATTGGTCTATCCCTAGAAATTTTAACATGCTGATGGCATTATATGACAGGCCATGGGGTAGGTATAGTTTCAGAAGTACTTCACTGGGGACTGCAAGCATGCATCCAAAACTTCATGACAAACTGACCACCAGTTGAGACATCTTGCTACAGGCTAAAATGAAAAGAGGGACAAACTGAGTGATGGACCGAGTAATATTACCATGCATGAGCTCTGCTGATAACTGGGCAAAACCTCACATATGCTCTCTTTTTCCTAACATATTGCTCTCACTTGGATTGAAAACAGACTAATTTCCTTTGAAAAACAAAAACAGGTGCACACTTTGGCTCAGGTGCAACATCTCATTTTCCATCCTCGCGTCAGGTGGCTGCGGGTTTGTCGCTAAGTGGCCCTGAGAGGTGGATGTTCATGGTTGTAACACATCCTGACTCACTCTGGTCATTGTCCTCTCAACAGATGAAGTGTAGATATATCATGTAGTATTGTGATAATTATATCAGGCAGTGGAGTGAATAGTTATCAGGTCCATGACGGAGCATCTCTACAGGCCTGGTGAGCCAGTAATCAGCCACATCAATACCACTGTCACATGGACTTAAATATCAAATGCAAATTAAAGCAGGGAAAGGTTCTCAGTCCGCAATTTACTCCTCTTATTTCAACTTCACATTTGTCTCTCCTCTCCTCATCTCTTCCCCTGCATTCACTGTACGTCATCCATCTCCTCTCCACCTCCCATCTATCCTCCCACTTTCCCTCTGCTGTCATGCTCACCAAGCCTGTCTCTTTAGCTATAGACATAACTCATAAAGGGATGTGGCATCCTGTACCTGTGGTGAGGCAGGAGGGAGGGCACAGAGGGTGCCTACACCACTAGAGGTGAAGCTCCAGCTTCAGCAGGGAAACAGAGGGGGGCGTCACCGCTATAATCAGCTAGAAATTTCACAGCGCCACAGGGCAGGAAACCAGTAAATACACACGCGCACACACACACACACACACACAGGGACTTTAACATTCACACACACACACACACACACACACACACATGCATGTGATATGAGCATGTGAATGAGCACACAGTGAACACACAGTGCTACCTATTAAGGATGCAAGAGCCAAATGTTTTTTCAAGTATTAATGAGAATAGCTGCCATAATCCAAGAATCTTATTCAGCACCATTGACTCTGTTATAAAACTCCCTCATAGACCGAGCCTGGACCCCTCAACAATAACTCGCAAGGACGTTTAAAAAATTCCTTTTAGACAAGGTTGAAAATATGAAGCTGAATACATCACTCCTAATAAAGCTACTCCGCACAAGAGTCTACCAGCATTTGAGATTTTTCTGCCCATCTCTCTTCCTCTACTTGATAAAATCATTTATGGCATGAAGCCCACTGCCAGCTGCCTTGATATTGTTCTAACCAAGTTGGTGAAAGAGGTTTTTTGGGGAAACTGGCTTGAGAATTCTCAGTATTACGTAGAACTTTATTATACCAGGAACTGATATGAAACATTTCTACAGAGTGACGTCTGAAGGCAGGTGTGAACATTAGTTTCGAATGTTCTCTGACTCAGACTTTTTGTTGTATTGTCTCGAAAATTGACTATTTCACAATGAAATTACAGTTATACCAGATTTTGTCTGTATCATCCAGCCCTACCTGAGCCCTGGCTGAATACTATAATTGGACTATACAGATTAAGTGTTTCCCAGAGTGTGGCTGCAACAAAGCAATGCACTATATCTAAGGGACAGTTCATCCCAAGATCAAAAATACTACTTTTCCCCTTACCTGTAGTGCTATTTATCTATCTAGACTGTTTTGGTGTAAGTTGCCAAGTGCTGGAGATATCAGCTGTAGAGATGTCTGCCTTCTGTCTAATACAATTTAACTAGATGGCACTCTTCTTGTGGTGCTCAAACTGCCGAAAAAATATATTTGAAAAACTCAACAGAATCAGACCGGGTTACTTAAGATAATCCTTAGACTTTGTTGTGAGCTGTTTTATGTAATCACTTTCCTTTTACCAAACTACACCCACCAACTGTATCACCGCACAGAAGAATGAGTGCATCTAACACTGAGCTAGTTAACGTTACAGCTCAGATAAGGAGGATGCCATTAATGTTTACATTTCGTGATGTCACAAGCACAAGCCTCTTGTCCATGAAAAGATACGTGCTTCCTTTTGCACTGTGATACAATTGGCGGGTGTAGTTTGGTAGAAAGAAAACTGTTGCTACATGAAACCCCTCACAACAAGGTCTGTGGATTATCTTGAGTAACCAGGTCATGATTTCTGGAAAGACACATTGCTGTTTTTTGGGGGGGCACTTTGAGCACCACAAGCCATCTTGTTTCATTATATGAAAGAAGGCAAACATCTCTACGGCCGATATCTCCAACACTTTGCAACACCCACCAAAACAATCTAGACTGATAAATAGCACTACAGGAAAAAATATGTTTTTGATTTTGGGATGAACTGTCCCTTTAAATATAATAACATTGTACTCTGAGATTCCAAAACATCTTCATATACAGACAAAGTGAAAAAATCATAGTCACAAATGTTAAAGCAATTATAGTATGCAGCTGCAGCTGTGGTCTGTTTTTATATGACTATTAAGGATAATTTAGCAGGTGAGAAAAAAGAGAGATGAATGATTCTACATTTGTATCAGCATCATACTCACTCCCATTCCTTGCGTCGTGCCTGCGGTGTGCTGTGAATCTTATGAGCCTGGTGGGCTTTGACAATGTCCCTCTGCTCAATCAGGCCGCCCCGACGTCTCTTCATCACATTGGGACTGACTGCCAAATCTCCATCCACCCCCAGCATTCCCCCTCCGACGTCAAAAGTCGAGGCCACGTCAAGAGAGAGGCCGAGACGGTTCGGATGTAAAGGGGGAGCATTGCCAGATATGTGTGGGAGGTAGAGGGCATCATAACTGGTTGAGAGACTTTGGGGTTCCAGGAGGGAGTGGGACTCAGACAACAGGCTGGACCTTTCGGCCAGCCCTGCACGATGCTTCTGCCAGTTCTCACAGTCTGTTGGGGACGACTGAAGCATGTGGTGCCTCGGGGTGCTGCTACCACACATCGCCCCCATGCCCAGACCCCCCACCGGACACTCCGGCCCTGATGAGGCCCTAGGTAGCCCCAAAGCATTGTGGTCCCCTGTCAGAGACTGAGAGCTGACCGAACAGGAGCCCAGTTCCAGCATGGTGGGAAGGCTGCCCAGGATCTCAGCATAGTGCTGCAGGAAGGAAATAGAAAAGGAAATAAGAGGGAGGAAATGGAGTACAAGGAAAGAAACAGCGAGAGACACATAACATTAATGTACAAACCCTGATAGACATCAAAGATTCCCAAGACTGTCTGGATCTTTATTCAGTGAAATTAACTCCGACTGTAAATGAAGCTGTGCAGACTAGGGATGTAAACAAATTTGATTTTTTTTTTTTTTGGCATGAACAGATGATGTGCTGAAATACAAACACCCAGATTTGAGACTTTACAATAGGAAATTGATTTTTGGAGACAGCTTTCAAATTTCTCGTCATAAACACTTCAGAGCAACTTCACAATTATCTGTCCCAGTGCAATTCTGACTTGTATTTCCACACTGTTAAAACCTCCTATTATATTTCACACAATATAAGCGACTGCATAGCTTTTATTCAGACTCAGTTTAGATTTTCTTTTCAAATTTTTTGACGATGCACTAAAAATACAAATTACAAGTAGGTGATTTCTAAAAATTTTCAGTATAAGCCCTGCTCACTTCCAGCATGCTGTCAATCGGTATTCAAATGCAGATATCTTTTTGTGAAATACACAGATACAGATAGTATCCCTAGATTTGCAGAACTCTCCCAAGCTGCTTCAAAGTGTTCTTGACTCGCTGTACCAAGCACTCTAGTTATGGTCTTGTTGGATTTAGGCAAAAATAGCACTTGGTAGGGTTAGAAAAAGATAATGCTTTGGGTTAAAAAAAATCACTTGAAAAATGGGATATGCAATTTAGTGAGAGTTTTCACCAATCTGGGGTTACCATCTAGACACAACCTACATACAGGTGCAGCCACTCAGCCATCTTGTGCTTGGGGGTCGCGTTAAAGCTGCAGTACATCAAAAGCCTGAAGACATCCAGCTCCTGGGTATAAATTTGTTCATCTAACCCCCTGAGGCAATATCCCAGTGGCCCAACAGCTCTAACTGTCTTCATAGAGTTTAACATGTTACCACTCCTCTGAGCACCAGAACCAATTAGATAAGCTGTAACACAACCCCTGAAAACAAATAATCATATGATAGTACCAGTGCTGGGCTTAATGGTCCAATTAAGAAGTGAGAAGAAATAGAGAGAAATTAATTTTATCAACCCATCTTCTCCTTTATCTGGTAAGAACATTTAGGAGTGAGCACTACTCTGGTTTCAGGTATGTGCTAAGCAAGTACATCTTATTGCCTGACATGCTGCAAAAGCCTGCATGTTTCTGCTGCTCCGTCTCTAGCTTTATGGAGCCCTCACCATTTTTGTTAGCTGAATGATAGATTTCTGCTTTTACAGGCCCTTGGAGAGAAATGGTTCTAAATAACTCTTGCCTTGAAGATATGGAGCCGTAAAAGGAGGATGTTGTGTTGTTGTACAGGGCAGGTAAGAATAAAAGGATGAAAGCTATTCAACTGTCTTGAGCATCTACTTAAAATGCGTCAGACTGCTTAAACACCCCTAGAGCCTTTAATTAGACTGCTGTCAGTAAGTGGACGCACTGCTATGAATGAGGCACTAATGATCAGAGACCCTCTTGAGCTGACGATGCTATCACTTGTACAAGAAAGCTGCACCTCATTGATTTCTGGAGGTCTCCACCAACAGCTCCACATAGCAACATTTTTGCACAAACTGAAATGACACCCTGTTTGATTTGCTAATATCTTCTGTTTACTAAATCCCAGTGAATAACAATGAGCTTTAGGGTGAGGAGCAGTAGAACAGAGATTGATAAGAGAGATTTGTTCCTTTGTACTTTGTTTATGGCAACGCAAATAAATCAGCAACAATGTGATTTATTAAATTCATGAAGCCGAAAGTGACATAAATTTTACTGGGGTAAAAAAAACAAATTTAATAAATGGAAAAAATGTGGCAAAAGTCTACTGCAAATTAATCATCAAACAGTGTTTTCCTGAGGCAAGGCAGACAGGCTCAGCTCATTAGAGTTAATATGGGCCAACTGGTAGCCTGGTATAAATGTTGTTCAGCTGAACAATTATTTACCAATTCCCACACAGACAGTGGAGTCTCTCTTATAGCATCTTCCAATTCATTGTTTTACAGTTTACAGTCTTATAACCACTCTTTTCGTTGCATTTAAGTTAAACCAACTGTAAGCTAGCAGCTCAGCACCAAACAGCAGGTAGACACAATTAGCAGTTAGCCGTGAGCAGTTAACAGTAGAAGTTAGCCGTTAGCAGTTAATGGTAGCCGCTAGCCGTTAGCCTGTGAGCATAGTGAAGCATTTAGCGGCTAAAAGAGCCAACTTTTCCCCCTAAGGAGTTGAAAAAAGAGCGTAGATATTCAACCTACATTTGTCAGGTAAACAGGAACACGAGTCCAAATAAATTATACTTTGGCTCCTCGTCTGCTGTATGTGTAAATTAGCAACTGTAAGCTAGTATTTGTTAGCTATCATATTTACAGCGACGTCATCCGGCATTAAAATGTAGACGTTGTGTTTACATGTGGGTGTGCTGCCCTCATGTGGCCAATAAAAGATTGATAATGCAAGTGTGACTGAGCAGAAATCAAAAAGAAAAATATACATTTACCCAATTTAGCTGCAAAAATAACTTGTGTTTTGTTACATTATACATTAAACGAAAACATTTTTGTTTTAGCTCCAGTTTTTCACAGATTTAAGTTAAAAATATGGGACTTTTTATGCACATCGAAGACTTTATCTCTCAGATTGTGGTTGCAAATTTGTTAAAATCCATGTTGGTGAGAACTTTTCCAAGATAATCCACCCCACCTGACAGGTGTGGCATATCTAGCTGCTAATTAAATAGCATCATTACTACACAGGTGTGCCTTGTAATGGTCACAATCTTTTATTGGGGTGCTTCTTTTATTTATTTAACCACATAAGTCCTGTTGAGATCAATGATTGCTTTTACAAGGGAGACCTGGCCAAGACAACAGCACACAAAAAGTTACAGCCAAACAACCACGCAATAAAAAACAGAAAAGATACACAGTTACATGTAGAAATAGTAGAACACCTATGCACAATGGCAAGATCCAACTGACTCATTCGTCCTTGCACCTATGAAAGCTTTAAAATCAGGCAGAGAAACCACTAAAAGGCTTCTCTAAAATTTGCTGTTTCATCGTGACAAAAAACTTTAATGATGATTTCACATGACTACCACTAAAGAAATGCTTGTAGAAGTGCCCACTAACACAAATTCCCACAACTTTGCAACCACGATTTGAGAGAAATAAGGCTTTTGTGTGCATAAAAAAGTCTCATATCTTAACTTAAACCTGTGAAAATGGGAGCAAAAACCAAAGTGTTGGATTTAAAGTTTTGTAATTAGTATAAAAGACACTGGGAAACATCATGCAGCGATGCACCTAAGCTCCATATCTCACTTAGCAGGGAAATATCATACTTCAATGCTTTTTTTCCAGCTACTTTTGAGCTAATTTCATTTATCATAATTAGTATAATAATTAGAGAGAAACAATGTGACAGTCAGACAGTGGTGGTCATAACAACAACAGGCAACAGGTTCTACGCCCAGATGAAGCAGAGTTGTTTTTAAACTACTGTGCTGCTGCAGGATCACACGTCTGCCTTTCTGACAACTCCTAAAATATATATTTTATTTTTATACTGAGTAACTGGCAAATAAACAAATTTACTGGAATAGCCTAGCAGGACATTGCCTCCACATGAAGAAGGGACTAAAATCAAATTATTGCACTCAGGTTCCACACTGATTGGAATGACCAGCCCTGCCCGAAGTCAAGTAATTGTAACTCATTCACTGAAGCACACTTTAACAGGTTTTCTTTTCAGGGAAACAATTCAAACAAAATCTCACTGACCAAGCCCATTACCTCTGACATGTTGAATCCAGCTCTCCAGGGGGTTATGGGACAATCGGTAAAGGGACTTAAATTATATGTAGCTGCTTAATGATTATGAGCTGACAGAAAACACTGGGTTCTATCAAGTCCTGTCCTCTTTCCTTTGATACATAGGCTATCTATATGTATAGTTATGAGTTTATAGCCAATGTATTTGTCTGTACAGTTGTCCATTGTGGTGTTCCTGGCAGGGGGAGCTGTGTCTGAGAAATAGATGGGGGAAGTACCATTGATCTGGTGCTTACTGAATCCATTTCACAAATTATGTTTTCAAACTGGCTGAACAGGAATGCCAACACAATTTAACTGATATATATATAAGGGTGTTCGAGCACAGACAGCTGGATCTGGGTATTATACTCCCAGAAAAGCACCAGTTACACCAACAGGAAAATACAACAAAGACAAAACAAATCGACTTCATGATCGATAGTAATAAAATAGACTAAACACCCAAAGCTTTTCCAGACAAATATGGTTAGTAAAGGGTTGAATGACAAATAGGCCTCTTCCAGAATATGAAAGCTACTAAAATGGACACAGACATTGATGTTGGCAGCAAAGTTGATACAACAATAAACATAAACTGTATAATGCTACAAGCACAAGGCTGCTCTTTAAGTCACTCCAGATCTTATCAGCACATGGCTCATCTGTAGTGCATTTACATGAAGGCCATTTGGAGTGTGCTTATGTATACATACCATATGTGGCCTACAGTATATTCAATACTGACACACTTTAATAACACTTTGTTAACAACAACTTGTTTATGGTAATTTACCATCTGCTAGTGAGATCGCTACACTCAGATAAAAAGACACATACTCTAATCAATCTCCTCTGTGGTGTCTTTTGTCTGTGATCATTCAAAATGTTGGAAAACACACTTATTCACTTAGATCAGAAGATTAGCATCACTCTCATGTCTAGTCATATCGATCTTCTCATCTAACTCTCTGCAAGGACACAAAAAAGCATCCAAAAGGTCTAACTGCTCCTTTAAAGCGGCTACAAGGAGCTTTTATCTGGTTATGAAACAGTCTCAGTTTAATACTGATGCCTCTATGTGACCTACATAAGCAAACAAGTCCATCAGCGAGAAGACAGACTTTTTTTCTATAGGGTATTCTTAATGCCTGACCCTTTGTCCGATTCCTCAGATGAAATGGTTTACAGCATGTAGATCGGAAGAGCCAAAGTCTGCACTTTCCCACGTAAAGTTTAACAGCGAGTGATATATAAGCCAGATAAAAGAAATCAGGAGGAGAATTCATTCATCTATTTTATTTCCTACATCACATTTTGTGGTTATGGCTGATACTGGGGCAGGATGAGCAAAGAGAAAAAGAAAAAAAATTATAGCTGCTGCGCAGTGATGGGTCGGGTCCGGGCATTTTTAGGCAATTCTGACCAACAAGCATAAGAATTGGAAGACAATTAGGAATTTAGCAACACAATCTGCCTTTTGCATCAGCTGAGTCTTGAACTCACAACATCTGAGACTGAGAATCAATTTCTATCTCACTCAGCTAATTAGTCAGTGACAATTCACGTGTAGCTTCACAAATTGACTACGCCAGACATGCAGGTTTAGCAGCCGTCCATGCATGGAATTTATTTTAACAATGATTGATTTGCTTCATAAGTGAAAAACTGATGTTTAACTAGTTGAGCTATGTGCAAAGTGAGAAGCCTCAGATGGTTTCACACTGAAGTGGTATTGACACTGGATCTTTGTGCAAAGTTTGGTTTATTTTCAAGCATGAGAAGGCAGATTTTCTAGCAGAAAAAAGACATGAAGATGCTGCACAGTGATCAGTCACGCTCAGGCAATTTTAAGCAATAAGCTGGAGCACAAGAAGATGTTTACATTACAATGTGGATTCTGCACCAGTTGAGGTTCGAATCCACAACCTCTGGAACCTAAGATGGTCATAATTTGCCACACATCATCTACCATGACTCTAGAATTTTGTCTTTTTTTCATGAACATTGAAGATTTATTTAGCAAGAATTTGCATGTATATGTTTACAGTACCGTTTACAGTCAAACATTTTGATGCACTGTAGGCTCAATTTTTGATAAATCGAAAATCGGAGAAACATAGTTTTTGTAGGACAGTCTGAAGATGCTCTCTGTAAACTTGATGCTCAAGTTTGGTGTCAATTGAGCAAAAATTGTGGGAGGAGATAGGTTTAATAAGTTTTACAGTTTTTGAAAAAAACAGAGTGATGAACTTCATAATTTTTAATAGGTTTAAATGTACAAAGGTTTTTTCAGTATTGGGGCTACAGTTTGAAAGTTGTGAAGTTGTAGCGCGTATGGTTGATTTGTTATGAATTTTCAGAGTTTCAAACTTTAGACGCTTGCTGTAGCGCCACACTCAGGACTAGCTGCCCGGACCCTAAAAATCACCAAAGAACAAAAAAAGTTGACGTATTTCTTCGTCTTTCTCTTGGCAAGTTGGTGTGTGTACAACGTCGGTGAAGCTTCTCAGTCATCCAGGTCATAGCGCTATGTCGTAGGCGACTTACTAGCGTTTCTTGAAGACGTTTCACCTCTCATCCAAGGAGCTTCTTCAGATCTAACTGACTGGTGTGGAGTCACAGATTTTTAAATTCTGTGTGGGTGTGAACCCTTACAGAGTCGTTGAGTTCACATGTGGAATACACAGAGCTGACCGTAAACAGGTAAGAGGACGTCATCTGCAAACTGCAATAAAAATCCCAGTGTGGACACATATTCCAAGTGCGCTGTATACATATCCAAAGAATGCTCCTAAAACCCAAATATTATCGGCACATCCCATGTCTTAATCGGAAAATGCCACATTCGGAAAAGGGCCTGCTTCGGAATATCCAAAAAGGATATGCTGTTTACAAGACCTGCATCAAATGTATTATACTGTTACATTCTGAATAATAGTGGAAATTAGTGTGCATGTAAATGTAGTGAGTGATAAAGCACGGGCGAAAACATGAGTCGACCTTAGTCGGTCATTAAACAGATGCAGGCTTTGAAAGGATTCAAAACCGACCTTGAACTGGCCATCTTCCTCCTCGATTGCTATGTAATACGTCTATTTTGTTTATGAAATACATTGTGAGAGGTGTTTTTTACATCCATATGTGACCAGATCTAAATCTTTACGACACCAGGCGCTGGTGCTCATGGACACAATACTGCTTTTGTCCACAGGGGCTGCCAAAATCAACAGAAGAAGAAAGTTCCTTGTAGATGCTTTAATATTGACATGAAATTTAGAAAAACAATTGAAAACAATGGCTTGTGACCAGGAATGAGGAGGAAGAAGAGGTATTAATTTGTATAATTAGACAAAGATAAAGGTTGATTTTTTTTTTTTGATTTTTTTTTTGCAAGCATTATCAGAACCATTAGTTCAGCCCGACCCACAGCGCCAGTACAAAAACAGACCTTCACCACAGAGTCCTAAAAAACATCCACACCGCAAAGCAATGACTAAAACATCAGTGCTCAGCTGCTTCCTCTGCACTCCACTGTGGTTGCTCCACACAATTATCAAAACCACTCTGCCAAGAAAGTTGACTGTAGTTTGATCCGATTCTCCTAATTGGCTCTTTAGAGGTTGGTTGCTGATCACTCACTGAGCTTTCAGACTGCCATTATCCGAAATTGTCAACAAACTATCTAAAGTGTTACTCACAGCTGTGTGGTGACTTTCCAGTTACTGGGGTCAGATAAAGCAGACGAAAGACTGTGAGTCTTTACGAAAACTCAACCACAGTATGAGAGGGAAATTGTTTTTAACGCTCTTTGTTGAACAGCCAGGTGTCTGCAAGGTTACTAATGAGGAGTGAAGGAGAGGCTCAGGCAGGCGAGGAACCTTCTCACACCTGCTGCCCCTGACGGCCCACGCAACTGCCTGATTGCACATCATGTTTCACCACATCCTCCCCTCAACCTGGATGTCAACCTGGTGAGTGGCCAACCATGCGTCAGGAAGTGTTATGTCACCTGAAGCCACTCTAATGGGAGATGCGTTTGAAAGGAAATATGGCGTAACATTTAGGCCGGCTGAAAATAACCATGTTTGGTGCAGGAGATTCAACAACAATGTCAAGAATCTTGAGGACACCTTAAAGGATCCGGGTGGAATTGAGGAAATATACATTTAATGCCAGAAATCTGATCATTTCAGTCATAAAATATGGCCTGCTGATGGCTGTAAGGATCAAGTTGTTCTATCTGTGCTTCTTTGTTTTACAGGCAAAATGGCAGAATATGGCAATATGATGACAAGTTAAAACAAATATTACAAAGGAAACCTTTTTATCAACTGACTAAGAACACACTGTAAGACCAATGCCTTTAGGAGTTATCCAACACAGTCGAGTGGGAACAGAGGACACAGAACATGTTCTGTACACACCTACTATGACTCAAGTGTTTCAAAGTTACAGTGTCCAATCACCTTGAGTTACACTCTATGCTGTGAGTTATCTTACAGCTTTGTTTGCCTTATACAAACAGAAGAACAAAGACTAATTAAACAGACAGCTCATCCAAGAGGAAGGAACACTGACTCCACATAAATACTGTATTAGCCAAGGCACATACAGTATGAATGTGTAAGTGTTCCCTCAATGAGAAGTCTAATTTTCTCTATAGCTCAGCCAGCCTCTAATATAAAGCCGTGACTCCCTCATAATATAGCCACTGCATATTACTATTCTGTATTATACAGAGTGCATCAGGCAGTGCCAACATTTACAATTTACAACTTTCTATTACACACTGTGGTGCATTTCAGTGAGCAAATGGAGCCAGTGAATAGAGCCAGATGTATAGAGTGTAATGGGCAAAATGTATTTAAACTATTCTGAATGTAGCATCAACATTCAGGACACAAAGAGGATGAAACTACAATGATGTTTCTACTCAACAGACTCAAAAGTCGACGACAAGGAGCACACACTAGCACTGTGGTGCTTTGAGCTAAATGTCAGCATCCTAATATCCTCATGGTGACAATGTTAACATGCTAATGTTTAGCAGGTTAAATCTTTAATACCTTTATGTTCATCATCAGTGTTGGCAATTATTTGGTCATAAACCAAAGCATTAGACAAATTTAAATTTTGACCTGATGACGGCGATATAGAAATTTTTAAAGGGAACGCCACTGACTTTACACATCAATGTCTGCTTACAGGTGTTGGAGGGTGCTACTGAAAGTGTGAAAAAAACAATGCTCTCTAATACCTAATTGACAGAATAGGTCAATTTCCACTGACTTCCAAAACGATATATCACCATTACGGATGCACAATACTGGATTTTTTGCTGATATCCAATATGCCGATATAAAACAACTTATTTTGCCGATGACTGATACAGATATATCCACTTTTTTCCCCACCTAATTTTAGTGATCATCAAGTCTTTTCTGTAGTGGAGTTAACGTCATATTATACATGCATGCTCTTATCGTGATGGCCCACCAGCAGATGGAGACATGAAATTGAATGCTTTTCAGTGTATGTAATATTCATTCATAGTGCAAATTAAGAAAAAGCATGTTGGCTCATTTTTAAAGCCAATATCGGCTGATGCTGATTATCGTGCATCCCTACTTTAATTCACTTTGAAATTCTTGGCCAGGCCTCTTCCTAGTGAAGTTTGTGTGCACTGCTGCTAACATATTGCTGTGAACAGCTGTTGCTCTTACATGCAGGTTTGTCCTGTTGTGGGTGTGTAGTGCAGCCTGACCTCTACTTTAGGTCTCAGTACTGTCCTTGAGTTGCTGGTGGACAATCATGACAAGTATGAACAGTCACTGTTACACTATAAAACTTGCTGTGGTTAGGTTTAGGCAACAGGACTAAGTGATGAGGATCAAAACAACATCAGAGTTTGGCTTTAACAAGTACTTTTGTTACTAGATATGTCACTAACATAGTATGCTACACATACTAGCATACTAGGCCACGTTGCCATCAAAAGAAGTCAATGTTAACTATGGGCCACAAACAACAGTCTCTTGGGTAAAAGTCCTGTGCTTGATCCATCTTTATGCAACATTACATGGACTATGACCACTAGAGTGTGCTGCCTTACAATAAACTTGAGTATGGGTCGTAATAACACAGTCGACCTACAGTTAATGGCTGTTTTTCTAGTGAGAGCGCCTGGGAAAAAAAAGTTATATAAAGCTTTTCTTGGTTTCAGAGGGAGCTGCGCAAAATATTCCTCCATTGCCTCAAGTGATGTCAACTGAGTCTGCCTCGGTTGGAGCTGAAGACGACAATTAAAAAAAAATAACTAGAAATACCACCCTGCAGTTTTATGCCTTTGCATGCCAGTCAAGTGTCTCCTACAGTTTGCATCCATGTCCGTGAAAACATTGACGCTTCACACACGTTTCCCCCCTGGCAGCACAGAGAAGATCTATACAAACAGCACAGTTTCAAGATTTGTATCATCAATTCAGTATCTGACCAAAAGTCTCCCCTTCTGCTCCTGACATATGATGTTGAATAATGTCCAGAAAAGTGTTTTATGCAGAATATTGTGATGTCACAGTGAAGCTGACCTTTGACCTTTTGGATATAAAATGTCATCACATCTTTAATTTATCCTGTTAGACATCTCTGTAAAGGTTTGTCATAATTTGTATATAAATTCTTGAGTTATGGCCAAAAGCATGTTTTGTGAGGCCACACAGACCTTGACCATTGACCTTTGACCCTCAACCTTCCACCACCAAATCCTAATCAGTTTATTCCTCAGTCCAAGTGAACATCTATGCCAAATTTAAAGATAATCCCTCAAGGTGCTCTTGAGATATTACGTGCACAAAAGTGGGATGGACGGATGGGCAAACCTTCCGGCTATGGAGGCAATCACCCATTCACACACACACTTAAATGAAAGCTACTAAAATCATTTAAATGCAAAGGCTTGCCTGCCCATCGGGCAGAAACTTGGAGTTCACCTTGACATGCAGACAGGAACAGATGGTGATCGAACCTCGTGATTAATGGACGATCGCTCCTCTTCCTGAGTTACAGCCACCCAGCAATAATAACTGGTGAAGAATACAAGGATAATAACTAAACCAGCAAAACTTCTCCACTGCACCTCAGCAGCACAGTCTATTCCACCCACAGTCACTATTGTTGTCTCTATATTAATACCTCATCTCCTCTGCATCTGGAAAAAAATGAATGTATTTAATGACAAAGACAGTTCTTTTCAACCTACACATTTCCAATGCAGATGTAGCACCTTCTGTAGATGTGTTAGTGTGAATACTGTGCACGTTTTGCTCATCCTGTACGTGTGCTGTAAATTCGCTTTTGTTCCTGTTATTTTGCACATCCTGTATATGCTGCATAATTTCGCACACTTTTTTTTTGTTAATTCATATTAGTCTCACTATATAACACTCCCATTGTACAGTGCGAAGCTGTTCTTGCCATTCATTTCAAGCATCCATTTACTTCAATCTTATTTTTAGTATCTGTATCCTTCCACTATGATATTCTGTAACAGCAACAACCCAATTTTCCTGCAGGGTTTATTAAAATTTCATATCATTGTTGTGTTAGTGGTATGCCATGAGCACTGAATTACCTCAGTTTGAATAGATCAATTAATTGGAAGCCTGGGTAACAGACATTTGAGAGTGAACATACAAGGCAACTCAACTTGGGAATTAGTTTTCTGTGTTATCTCGTACATTTTGCTTTCAAATTGGACATGTATACCCGGGAGCTCAGTCAGACCTAATAAAAAACGTTATCAAACAACAAAGAATAGTTTTAAATTCATGGTATTCTTGTGTTTGGCAAGTTTCAGCTGCTGAGCATTGATGTATTACTAAACGGGCCTACCGGGCACAGGCCCAGGCACCTAAAGTGTGAGGTGGCTTCCTTGGCCTTCTCCTGCAAAATGTCACTTAAATTAGCACGCACCGACAAGGAAGAGACTCGGTATGACCACAAAAGTGCACAAAAGGCTGCAAAGAGATGTAAAGGAACTGCAAAGAGACAAAAAATCACTACAAAAGAGAAACAAAATTACCCCAAAGAGACACAAAACGACCAAAAGAGAAATAAAATTACCCCAAAGAGACAACTACAACAAACGACTACAAACAGGACATCCAAAATTAGAGACACAAAACCACAAAAAGATTTATAATGACTACAAAGACCCGCAAAACAACAAAAAAATGAGGCAAACCCACCACAAAGTCTGTGTGTCTTCCTCCTGTGTAGGAGAGGTTGTGAGGCCTTTTCCATATTTCTGCCTAGGGGCCCACTCTCTCATAATCCCCCCATGCTACTGAGACTCACACACACAAGCTTTATATTCATTTTCTTCAATAGTTTATAAGGCAGTTGGGCTTTTTGTCTTTAACTGCAGCCAGGTAGACCATGACAGATGCTTCTCAAAGGGATCCCACTGCGATGACCTTCAAAGCTAAGCCATTACGTAACACCACTGACACATCAGATCAGTAATGATCAACACTACTAATAGGACCACCACACTGTTATGGGTATATCAGTGGATGGCAAAGAAACCTCATGGTAAAAACCTGGCAGAGGGACTGACATAGGGTGGAGTATGATGCATTTCCACAACCCTGTGCTGTCATTATTAATTTAGACTTTATAATCTGGTATCTAAACATAGCTATGCCATATAACAGTTTGATATAGATATTATACCTTGAACATATTCAGGAATGTTTAGAAGTCCTACAACATTATAACACAAGTGGAAATATCCAGTACAGAGTAGGGCACAACATCATGATCATTCAAGGAGTTTTGGTTTCCAGAAGGTTTCCAAAGTCTGCCTTGAAATAGTGGACTAATTTTTTACAATGTAGAAATTCTCCTTCTGCTTAACATAAACACATGCTTCACCACTCATTTTAATGATTTCTGCTGCATGTCTGTTCAGAGCTGCAACAGTTAATTGATTAGCTGACAAAACAAAGTAATTGAATTCTGTAGGAAAGAATTGTCCAGGCATAAAATCCTATGAAAAGGCTTTTACAACATAATGTCTGCACAATGACATTACAGCACTCTACCTGTATACATATGATATTAGAAAGATTTGTCTTGCATATACACATTACTGCTGTGCAATATTGTTTTCCACAGGGAACACATAGCAATAAGGCCAGTGACATTTAAATCTTTGCCAAATTTACCCACAAGGCTGCAGGGAAACCACATTGTATTTGAAGCATAGGCCCATTCTACACAAACATATAAATGAATGATTGCTGATTTTAGCTGCTCTGAGATGAAAGAAATGTGTGAGAATATATATGCGTGTATCTTGGGGATAGCAGAGATAAGTATCTGTTGCAGTCATTACTCAGATTCAGTGTCGGGCTCATTGAGAAGCCACTGTGTCACTGTACTAACATCTTTAAACCTGTACATTTTCTGATTCAATGCACACTGACTTGGCTTCTTAAACAGTATGTTGTCAGTGCTTTGTTTTCGGCACATCAGAAATGTCTGAGAGACAAACCACATCAATGTAGCACAGTTAAGATGAAGCAGACTACAAAAAGGAAAAAGCAAAGTGTTCTAGCGGTCGGAAGAACTGCAAAAAAAACTGTAAAGTTTGGACCCAGCCACAGCCATGTATTTTGTCAAAGTAGTACTGAGCCTTAAAGCAAAGCCTGCTCATTGTTTTAGACAGCAGCAGCAACTGAATGAGAAAAACACCACATGAAAGAAATGCATTTATTAATACTGTCAGAGCTGGATCTGGTTATATCAATAAAAATATCTAATTGCCTTTGTTAAGATGGTGTACAAACTGCAGTGAAGACAAAGTGTCAACATCTGAGCAAACAAAGTACAGTCATCACCAGTCTCTAGACCACGGATACTTAACTTAACTTGCCTGAGGGCCGCTTTTGCAAAATGGCAAGAGGCCAGGGGCCAGTTGATAAACATTCATTCATTCATTCATCTTCTAACCACTTCATCCTCTTGAGGGTCGCGGGGGGGCTGGAGCCTATCCCAGCTGACACTGGGCGAGAGGCAGGGTACACCCTGGACAGGTCGCCAGACTATCACAGGGCTGACACATAGAGACAGACAACCATTCACGCTCACATTCACACCTACAGACAATTTAGAGTTACCAATTAACCTAGTCCCCAATCTGCATGTCTTTGGACTGTGGAAGGAAGCCGGAGTGCCCGGAGAGAACCCACGCTGACACGGGGAGAACATGCAAACTCCGCACAGAAGGGCTCCCACGCCCGGGATCGAACCGGCAACCCTCTTGCTGTGAGGGTGCTAACCACCACACCACCGTGCCGCCCCAACATTGTTAATATGTAATGTAAATAATACATAATAAAATGAATAATGATGAATTAAACAGTCTCATGACTTATTTTTCTTTGAAAATCTTTATTTTTATATTAACTGACTTAACTGGCTTTAACTTAACTTTCTGTCTTAACTTTCTTTCTGTTTCTCATGATGATGCCTGATTACTAGCAACCTTGCTTACAGCCATTGTTATTTCGCAAATTTAACATAAAGGTTTAGGATTGGTCTGAGGTGGCAAAAAATGAAGGCAAATTCATCTGTTCAATTTTCACTGAATTCCCTGTTTTCACACTTTCAGTGTTTTCTGTCCTCTCTCGTCTTTCGCAAGAGGCAAATCCAATCACAGCAGCCCCACACAAGCCAGGTATACGCAGGACTACAACCAATATAATAAATGTTTTAACATTTCATCGACTAAAATGTGAGCAATGTCTACAGCCTGGTGCCTTTTCTTTAAACATCAAGATTAGTGGCTTGTCTTGAGTCTCCTTTGCAAAGCTAGCCATGGATTCCAAATCCAGACAGGAAAAGTCTTTGAGGAAAACAGTGAATTTAATAGTGCATAGACAGATTTATTTACTGCAAGGTACCAAATATCCATTAATACCTAACTGCAGAGTAGCCACCTAATGGTAAAACATATTAATGAGTAAGCAGATTTATACTTGTGTGGCAGACCTGCCTACACACGTGGCAACTTGTGCGGTGGTGTGTTTGAATCGCTCTGCAGTTACACCTCCAAAACACTAGTCTGCGATGGAGGTTTCTGTGAAGTGCTTTAGTTGATTCAAAACACACCCAAAACACACATTAAACATGGCTTATGAGAGATAACTTCAAACACAAGTACACAAATCGGCTTCACTATAACTTGCAGCATTCACAGACAAAGCATTTGTCTTTATCTGGACACATTTTCCCCACAAATACAACATGCTAAAGTTTTTAGCACAAGTCTATGGCATTTTACATTGTATAAATTAGCCTAGCTGCTAGCGGACTTTTCCTCTTCTCATATGAAGCCAGGGACAACAGCAACATTTAACAAAGGTAACGATACAAAATTCAGCTCCATTACAACTCACAAGGTTCACTGACAAAACAACCGTCTTATACTAAACACATTTTCCAAACAAATACAACATGCTAACATTATTAGCACAAGCCTATGGCATCTTACGTTGTATAAATTAGCCTAGCGACGAGCTGAGATTACCTCTGCTCGTATAAAGCCAGGATGAATCCCCCGAAGGATAAATCATACACAAGACTGATATTCTAATTTTGTGGAGGCTTCATTGTCTTCAGGTTTTATTGTTTCTTATCTGTGTAATTAAAGGAAATAAAAGCTTCTTTTCTATTCATTTTTTGGACGCAAAATGGCTCTTCTGGTAGTACAGGTTGCTGACCCCTGGTCTAGAGAATCCTCCCCTGGCAATTTTTCTTTATAAACAAGCTCTATTTGAAGCTTTTTATGCACTCTTTTTATGCACACTAATGCCAATCTAATGTGAATTTGTTTGAGGGATACCTGGCACCCTAGGTGCTCTAGACCCATAGACTGTAAGCAGAAACTAATACCACAGGTTGATAAAATGAGTAGTGTCTTATTTACAGTACGTTTGTTTTTGCCTCTAATTGACTGCCTTTGTCTCTAACAGAAAGAGTGACAGTTTGTGTCAACTTAACATGTATTCAGTGTGCTTCCTGAGGCTATAAAAGACAGAATTAATCATCTTTGTAAATGACGAATCACAATTATTCAGTATTGTGAATATGCATTGCAGGTGGCACAAGGAAACATACAGCTTGTCACAGTTCAGGAGGTACAGTTAGGTTCAGTTTTATGCTGAACAGAGGCACTAATTTATACACCATGAAAACCAATTTGCACCCCTTCCAAGGAAAGTGGTGCTATTCATCCAGGACAATCAGAGCAGTTAACAAGAAAGGACAATAACAGGAAGATATAGCCAAACTAGACTGGGGGTGGGAAGTGACAAATGTTAATGTGATGGAATAATTAACAAGACACTACAGAGAAGCAGGAATGATCGAAGCAACGGCCCATTTGCCCTCATTCAGGGGGTCTTTTGATCAATACCAGGCAGCACAAAACTGATCACCTGCCTATTGAACCACTGACTGGTAACTGGGTGTTGCAGGAGATTGCATGGCTGCAATTTTAAGACCCCACTTAAGGAAAAAGAGAGATGTGAGGAGGACTGGCAACACAGTGTCGCCTCCAGCAGCATGTCATCTGTAACACTGATTATTCAACTGCCTCTTCCTGTATTGTCAAACTCCTCATGACGTGCTGTTATTCAGCTTGTGATTGATTACTTTATCTAAATACATCACCTGTTTTCAAAGAGATAATACACATCTGACAACCCAAGATTAGATGAATGATACAAACAAATCAAAACATTTTAGAATCCAAAACCTCATCAAAAACTCCACTTCCCTCCTATTCACCGCGGCAAATGTAGTCTCGATTTTCTCATCTGTAATTAATCCCTCCTTCCTCGAGGTAATGATCAATCCCCAACATCTGAGATTAAACTAGAGAGATTTCTTCTCCTGCACTTCAAATTATATCATTATCTGGTCTGGGCCCACTTAGTAATTAGCAGAGCCAAATTCAAGTCTGCCTCCATGTGGCCTCTACTCTCACACCTGCTTTGTAACTCTGAGCAACACACTCAATATAAAGATCTGAATCTTCTTGTATTAGTCTAATGACTCAGTCTCCTGTGTCATCCTGTTGCTCTGGCAAAAGTGAAGACAGATTAGTGCTCTGTCACTGTCTTTGCACATTGCTCTTCTGGTCATTTTTAGGCTAAAGGAATGGAGTTGAAAACAGCTATTTAATAGATAACATGCCCTCCACAGCCACTTAGACACAGGGGAGTCTTATCTTAATGGCAAAAGTAACATGCTTTGTAATATTGTTAATCAAGAACTGTAGCAGAATTATAAGCTGTTGTGTTTCAAGTCACATAAAAGCTTCACAATCATCCACTTATTCATTGATCAGTATTGTCAGTAAGGACTGAAGCACCCTGTTCCTCTGGCACACAAACACAACCTCTGCCAAAGCAGCTTCATACGCTCCCCACAGTGGTTTTCTTTAACTAACACCTGTTTTAGAATATAAATCATGCAGGATATCTTACCTAAAAAGAGAGAACTCCTTTCCATGTCGTTCACCTTTCAATAGAAAATGAAAATGTGGCGGCAGGTCCGTTGCTACTATCCCCCTGCCAGTGCTGAGAGAGAGTCAGAGAGATAGAAAGAGGGAGACACAGGGAGGGAGGGAGGGAGAGACGTGCCGGGTTATTAGCCAGGGGGAATCGGGGGAATTGGAGCAGTTGCCAGTTACAACAGCTTTTATTGAAAGGACCCCCAAACACTATAAAAGCCGATATTATATGGCATGGTCGAAATGTTGATGAGATCTCACGTAACCATGTGTTTAGAGTGCTCTCATAAACAGCACAGGTAACCTACTTGTTGCCTCCTGCGTGGTCAAACACGCAGCCATAACCTGGGAGCAGGAGTCTTATGGCTCCATGGCTGCACCGCGGTTTATATATTTATGACTCACCTGTTAGCGGTGAGCACACATGCTATCACCAAACTATTTCGCCCTCCTTTTTATTTTATTTTTTTACAATGTGCACTCCATTTGTTGCCATAGGGACCAGTAAAAAAGAAACCAAGCTCGTGCCCCCAATAAAAATCAGTCAAATGGAAAGAATGAAGCGATAATCTCGTGAGGAAAAATGACTCAGGTGAACTGGACTCATGGTTAGTGGGCTATGGTGATTTATTTTTTTATTTTTTTTTTTTTTTTGAATGAGTGGTGCGTTGGCTGTATGTGTGTTCATGAGTGTGTGTATCTGGGTGTGATACACACTCAGGCCGCTGGGTGGCAGTAAATGCATATACATTGTGGTAAGTGAGCTCTGCTTTGTTTGCCATGCATAAACTGCATGTATTTACAGTCTGTGGCTCTGACTAATTAATTATGTTTCAGTTTACCCTTTAAAAGAAAGAAAGAAAGAAAGAAAGAAAGAAACCCAACATTATATGTAAAAAAGTCAATCAAACTCGCAAATGTACATTTATGTAACCATAGTGTTTGTGTAGCCTACTTGTCATATAATCATGAGTTATTTTATATATTTATTTATTTATTTATTTGTCTTATTTCCATTTCACTTTTCTCTATCTGACACTTATGATTTTCTTTAACTGCAAATGTATATGTTTACTTAAAGTTTATTATCTATTTTATTTGTATGTATGCTATAAGTAAACTTACTGATGGTCCAGTACTTGGGGTGGATTTGATGTAACTGTTCTGTGTTTAAGTTTTCCACTTTTTTATATTTGAAAATAAAAAAGACCATGATCCAAAAAAAAAAAAAAAAAAAAAAACACTTGCAAATGTAGGTACATTCATTACTGGTTTTATGTAGGGTGAAGTCAGGTCATTTGACATTTTATGGGGGTAGGTTACCAAGAAAATCACCTAAAACTCTGAAGAAGAGTGTTACTTTTACTTTTATGGATGTCTACTATATTTGCATAAAGAAAAAATGTACTTATCCTCCTTTTATTACTGAACTTCTTTTTTTTTTTTTTTTTTTTTAACGTTGAATCAGTGTGTGTTGAACCTGTACCTCCATGAACTATCAAGGTATGGGCAGGAGGGGATGGGTGGGAGATGGGAGGGATGTTTGTTCAGAAAAGAAAAAAAATGGAAGGAAAAGTATTGTTTCAATTGTAATTTTGTATGTTTTGCAATTAACTTTCAATAAAACAACAGTTTTTTGTTTGTTTTTTTAAAAAAGAAGAAAGAAAATATGTTGCTAAGTAAAACACTTTAGAAATGTTGGACCTTCAAACTCACGAGGAACCCCTACCTCACTCTGATGACATGCTCAGTGAAATAGGGACAGCTCAAATTAAATGAAAGCCTTTCTTGTTATTGCATGTACATCACATACAACAAAATTTGATATCTGTCATTAAAGAAAAACTGTTTCTTTCACTGTGCCTAAACACACACTCACATACCCACACATTAAAAAGAATAAGGCCAAAATATGATAAATAAGGTGCTATAAAAAGGACAAGATAAAGTGCATATGCTGTTGTACATCAGTCCGTGGATGTGCAATTTAAAATTGTTGTGGTGATGGGAGAGGGAGAGTTCAGTCTGTGTATGGCTGTAGGGTAAAAACTGCTCCTCAGTCTGGAGGTGCAGCATTTCAGGGCCCTGTAGTGTCTTCCAGAGGGCAGCAGTAGAACAGGTCCAATAATTTTTTGTGCTGTGTTGACCACCCTCTGGAGAGCTCCCATACCAGGCTGTGATGCAGTACGTCAAGATGCTCTCCACTGAGCAGTGGTAGAAAGACTCAAGCAATTTTGTAGAGAGGTTGGTCCTTCTCAGTGTCCTGAGGTAATATAGTCTCTGTTGGGCCTTTTTCACCAGAGCAGTGGAGTTTACAGTCCATTTGAGGTCCTCGCTGATGTGGCTGGTGAGGTAAAAATGGGACAATCATGTTTGTTTTTTTAATGGTTAAACACATTTATCAGTTTAATCATAATTCATTAAATCATTAATGTATCCTCCTGTGGCTATTCATTAAAAAAGATTGTCCAACTTTTTTTGCCATGCTTTCCCTGTTCCCATACTACCTGTTTCCTTGGTGCCATATTGTCTACAATGGGTAAGTATGTGCTTGCATGCATATAACACTGATGGCTAATTGTAGACTACTGTAGCTGACATGGACTCACTGCATCATCTCTGATATTTTTTAAATGACAAAAATATTGAAAGTGTCTGTAATATGACAGGGTGGCACACAATAGCATACATTATGATTTTATGGCACCTGGTAGCCTAAAAACAAAAATATTCCATTTAAACTTATTTTTTGTGTCCAATTTCATTTAAATGCATAAAGTATTCAATCAAAACTCTGCCCCATATAAAGGCAAAGCAAACAGTAAAAAGGGTTTTGCTTATAAGTCAAACTGTTGATAAAATGCAACATCCTACAGCCATTTTTTTTTATTATAGTCTTATTGATTCAGCTGCAGTACTCTTATTAGCAAAACGAGAAAATCAGCATGCAACATGGTTTACCTTGGAAGTTCTCGGACCAGTGATTTTTTTTTTATCCTTTGATTCTTTAGTGTGCCCAAACTGGTTATATCAGACCAGTATGAGTCATTGTTTCATATAAAGCACAGTTGTATTGACAGTGCTATAAATGTTTGGTTATTGGCTGCTAACATTTAAAGCCCAAGTCCCATTTTACTGTATTTACTAGTGACCTGACTTTACCCTAGTTATTTATACTCAATCATGATAATCTATTAATTTATAGTTTAATATTTTTAACTATTAATGAGAATAGTTTTCTTGTGTATTAATTGTGTTCTTGTGGCTAATTATTTGACTTTTGTCATCCCATGGCTTCTCTATTTTATTCCAGAATATCCAAATATGTGAATTACTTATTAAATAAAGTTATTGAGGTTTTTTTTTTTTAAAAAAAAAAAAAAAACGTTAATGTGGGCGAATTAATTTAGGTTCAATCCATATAACTGTATGTGATATATTTACATTTTGATATTCTATCATCTATAATCTATAATCTATTAATATATATATATATATATATATATATATATATATATATTCCCCTTATGTATTCATTAATTGTGGAACGAAAAGTAACGAAAAAACGTGTGTGTGTGTGTGTGTGTGTGTGTGTGTGTGTGTGTGTGTGTGTGTGTGTGTGTGTGTGTGTGCGTGTGTTCGTCTGTGCCTGCGGGGTGGGGCTTTCCTAACGTTTGACGTCATCCAACGCTCGCGATACTTCGGTCTCTTAGTTATCTACCCGTCTTGGATACCCCAGTTTCACTGTTGGGAAACATCAACATAGTAACCCGGGAAAGGCGACCTCAGAGGCGGGTAGCGACATTTCTTTCTAGGAATCTCACAGCTGACCTGGATATTTGGTTACCTGGACAAACGCCGAGACAATAACAATGGGTGCATGTCGCTAGAAAAAGTTGCTAGCTTAGTTGGCACAACTGCTAGCTAACATTGGTTTGCTAACGTTAGCTGGCTAACGCTAACGTTAGCAAACAGACAGCTGAACGAAACTGAGGAAGAAGTCTGGAGAAGTTAGGTTTTTCTTATAATGAGGACATCGGCATGAATGTGGACATCTAGACACGTCGGATCGTTTCCCTAAAGGTATGTGTTATGTCTCTCCAAAGAGGTTATCGGCTAAGTTAATACATGACTTTCCTGTCAGCTAGCGTTAACGTCAACTCTCGAGTTAGCGGCTCCGACTATTCCCTGGACCGAAGACATTTCGAAATAAGTCATCTTGGAAGTCAGATGTTATAGTGGGTTGTAGGGATACTTTTTGGACGTACAGCGATTGTATTAGAAAATCAGTCATTATTACTGAAAAACAGAGGTTGTTTTAATCAGAATTGGGGTTTTAAGTAAAACATTAATACCCCGGCTGTAAGTTCACACCCGAAAGTAGATTAATGATGGATTGTGTTGAGTTCGTGGATGAGTAATTCCCGGACTCGGTGTTTGAGTAGTAGCCGTTAAACAGTTGATTTCTTGATTGCAACTTGGGGAATTGGATGATCATTAATTTCTGTTTTATTTAATGTTGCTGTAATTTATTATATTCAGCAATAAAAGCGCTGTCGTTAACACAGACGACAGCTAGCGTTTGACTATACCTTGTTCGGGTTCAGAAGTAGGATAAGTGTGAGCCCACCTATTTAAGACTCTCGGTGTTTTACAAAATAATATTGAACATATAAAGTTCCTGAATGGAAGGTAGACTTCTTAGCGACCTATCCGCGGCCAAAAGGGCAATGCTAGGTGGATGTAAAGAGATAAAAACACGATTTACCGCGATGCAGTGAGGGTGAGTGTAGTTAAAGTCAATACAAACCATGAAAAGTCAAAGATGGCTTATTATTTCTTCCTCGCTGAAAGCTGGGGTGCTGCCAAGCAACATTTTGCACAATGATGACAGTAGTGGTCGGAAGCTGTATTGCAACAGTCTATGTGCCGTCAACAGTGTTTTTGTAATGTGGCGTGCACCCATAGGTGGCAGCACGGAGCCGATACTGCTCAGCGACGCTTCAGTCGGTGTGCGAAGAAGAAATTATGCGCCATGTTGGATTCACATGGGTCGTATTTGCTTTAATGGAAATCACCCGCACTCTCACGACAAAGTTGTGTATTACTCACTTAAAATCGCCGTACATTGTTGTTTTCTTTTCCTGATAGGTCGCTAATAATTTCACCTTCCATCTTATGTGTTTACAATGTCAAAATACTATCGTCAACGAAGTATATGAGCTCTAAATGGCAAAATTGGATGCATTCACTATGACAGCAATACAGGACTAGTATACGGCACTTAAGTCATTGATCACGCTTGCCGTTTGTAGACGTTTGATTGTTAACCTGAGCCAACTGGCTTGTTTGGGGGTATTAAGTTTGTCTTATTAACGGTAATTCCCAGCGTTACGTTTTCGTTGAATAGAGAAGTGTTTCGAGTAATGCTTGCGTGTGCACTTTTCATTTCAAGTCACAACTTCTGACGAAAGTAGCTAACGTCAGCTAATCCTTATAGTCAAGATGACAGGCTGGAAACGTTACTTCCTTGCATGAATTTACTAACGTTACGCACAGTCCACCACTATGTCATTTTAGCTGCTCTTGCTCTTCTATCATACGTTTTGGATTCTGTCCCATCTGGATTCAGATACCAGGAAAGGCACGGACTGCTCTCCGTAGTCAGGGTTAGTAAAACTAATGTAGTTCAACTAATTTAGTTCATGCGGTCTGCATTGTTAATTTGAGTTTATAATCACGGTCATCGGTGTGTGGCCATATTGTAATCGGCAAGGCTGTTACAAGGAAATGCTGTTGTTGTAGAAGTATGTATCACTTTCTTTATCTTCCTGTTTGTCCTCTCAGCCTGAGGTGATCGTCTCAGCGATGCGTCACGTGATTGTTATGAGTAAAAGGCGTGACTCACAGGGTGTTAAATATGTGTTAAAACACACACAATGAACAAACTAACTTGGCTACACTTGCTTATATATACATACATGGATACAATTAACTGATTAAAGTGATAAAGATATGAACAGTTTTACCCACAGTTGTCTCATGAAGAGGGTTTCCTAATCAGCACACAAGTGTTTGTGAGAGTAGTGCATAAGTAAAACAAGACACCTGCACTCTAGCTAAACAGGTGTTTTAAGTAAACATTACATGGCTGACATGTGACAAACTTCAGTTCTGCTCACCCTCCCACATGGAAAACGTGAGGAATGTGCTGTTGTGTAACTGGTTTTAAATGGCAGACTGACATTAATCTGCTGTCAGCAAGCTGTCATAATAGTTACATGTGTTATACAAGGAACTGATTGGGCTATACGCATAATATTTATGATGTACTTTAATTTGTTCACTTGGTAGGCATGGATAACAGCTTGCCATCTAGGCTGTTGCCCCTAAAGCTTGTTTCTGTCTGTGGCATTTTGTTTTTTTTTTGTTTTTTTGAAAGTGCTTGATGTGTTTTGTATTTGTGTATTATTCCTTGTTTTAGTTTGTTATCATTTATGTTTTTATCTGCCTGGTTAAAAGCAACAGCTTTTGTCTCCAGGTTGTCAATATAGTATGCGGTATAAGCGTGATGTTATTCATGTCACATCTACAGTCACTCAGTGTTGTTCTTTTTAATTATTTGCTTCTGTCTAATCTTGGCGTCAGGTGAATGGGAGAGATGAGGAGTAGCAGGAGGACTGAGGCGTCTCTTAAAAGCTCTGCTCAGCAGCTTACAGATCACAATATTGGCACAGGTGTGTAAAAAAATAAAATAAAATAAAAATGCAGTCCAATTATATTCATGTCTGTTCTCAGTGGGTATAGTGTTCTCACATAACTTCATTTGAATTCTGAATTTCATAATGTAAATGTGTCGTAAGTATCATTTACATAGCCAGATGTTATCACCTGTAATGACTTGCATTCTGTTTCTCTTTGTCAGAGCTGACAACTACATGGAAAAGCTTGTCTCAGTCCAAAGCTGCTGTAAGTACACCTGCTACAGTTTTGTGCTGAAGGACTTTGTGTGTTTGTCAGCCTCCCAGAAAGAATTGCCATTTCATTAAAGTAATAAAACACAGTCTGCACTATCTAATCATGATGAAGATGACTCCCTTTCACCTTTGCATAACAAAAGGAGTCTGATGTGTATTCTCTCTCTGTAGTTGCGGCATATAGAAAACCGTTTAGAGGCAGTTCCAGGGACAGGGGTTCTCCTGGACTCTGTCATGGACCCTCCCAAGAAGAAATCCTCCAAGACAGTGCGCTGCAGGGGTAAGTTATTTCAAAATGCCATTACAGTTAGTTAAATTCTACACTTAAACTATAACTATTTTAACATTGCTGTCTCTTGCAAAGATGGACAACAAGCTGACGACAGTGGAAGGTCTTCAAAACGCAGAGGCCGAAGTCAGCAGAGTCCAGAAAAGAGCAGCTCACGCAGCCCGTTAAGAAATACCACCCAGGACAGCAACGTCCGTAGGAACAACAGCGTGGAGTTCAGGGAACCACTGGCCTCTTACAGGTACAACTACTGCATTAAAACTCACTAATAAAAGATCCTTATCCACCACTCTCTAGGTACATTGCTATATTTGGATAGAGGGCTATGCTTTCATATTCAGGACTGGTCATCTGTGGTTAATGCTTTCCAGCACTGATCACATCACATTGGTGATTGTTTTTTAAATCTTACACAAAACACAAAACTAAAACTCTACCTGGAAGCATAATTCCTTTATTGCACATGCTTACCAACATAATCCTATCTATTACAATTTTAAATTGTATTAAAGTGACACCAAATCTAGGCTACTATAAAGTGTGTGTGCTGTGTAGAGTGACTACAGAACAAGATGGTGTTTGTTCCCACCTGGGCTGTGACATTTTCATTATAGTTATTGTGTCGGCTCATTGTTTAACCTTGATACATCAGGAGAGCTCTTCCATCTAAATAACAGTCAGTCCCCAATGCTCTGTAGTCTTCAACATTTCCATTCACAGACCATATGTTCTTGACATTGACTGAGTAGCTTGTAGCTGAATGGATCGCAAACACTTCAGTAGCTCAAGACTGCAGTTTCCAGTGATACCACAAAACCTGAAGTTTTGTCCTTAGTATTGTCACTCATTGCAACAGAATGACTGGATTTCAAATGTGAATATGTTCTCAAACGCTGTTAGAGAACAAATACAAAACTAAAGGAGAATGAATATTGGACTTATATTCGCCATGTGTACAGAAACATGACTCGACACAGCAAATGAATGATAATGTTCCTCTGGGTTTGCTGCATGCATAAAAAAGCAACAGATTTGTCTTATGGGTGTAAAAGGTGATTATATGTCAATGTTGTGTTCACAACTTGTTGCAGCTGCTCCCAAGTTGCCAAAACATCAGGTCTTGCAGGTTTAACCAAAACAAGTCTTGGAAATGAACTGTCCGAAGTTTCTGTTTTGCTATTACTAGCAAATTCACACAATTGCATATGATATTCTGATCACTTTTTGATATTATCCTGAAGAGACAGGCCAGTATTCTTTTTCTGCAATCATGTCAGCCAGTGAGCACAGTAGAAGTGCACCAGAATCATTATTGTTGTACATTTTTAATACAGTAGCTATCCTCACTGAACTAAAGTGATGTCTTGAGTGAATATGTCACTCCATCCCTTTTTACCCTTTGACCACCCATACATGTACTGTTCTGTACACTCAGTGAGTGGTAAATTAAGAGTAAATCTTGATCCCCTTCTTGATCCCATGTAATCTCTTTTTTTTTCCAGAGAGGCCACCCCTTCACCACATCCCTCTTCTCAGCTGGAGGCCTACAGCCTGCAGTCAGTGCCAGGGTCTTCATACCCATCCTCTCCACCTCCCTCAGATCCGCTGCTCAGCCAGCTGGTCTACCAGAGAGACACCAGGGACAAACAGACGGACAGGGACCTGGACAGCACACACTCCTCGGCTCTGGAGAGCACCGAGGTTCGCTACCTCAATGACCAGCCAGCCCTGGACACCCTGAGGACTGTTGAAAACCAGTCACAACTCACAGGTCTAAGAGTCCCTGCACTGGAGCGGGCTGAGGAGGAAAGCTCTCCAAAAGCACAAGTTGGCATGGAAGGCCAGGAGTCGAGCCCATGTCTAGCTACAACCCCAGGCTCCGTACGCAGAGGGGAGAGCACTCCTTCAACCAGCCCTGGCTCAGCTTCTCAGCGGTTGGAGAACCTAAGGCGTCATCAGCCTGATGATAAGCTGGAGAAGCTCAAAGAGCGTATTCGAAGGCAGAGACAACATTTGGAGGAGGCTGCGGAGAGAGAGAAGCTGCTGGGTTTTCTGGAACAGCCCGTTATGGCAGCTGTGGGAAGTAGCAATTCTGGTACTAGCAACATGCCCACAGCCAAAACACGGAAAGTAGCAGCGGCACCGCCTGCACCAATATACAGAGGTATCCAAAATGTGTACTTTGTCATTTATTTGACTTTTTGTTATGTAGCAATAATAATACGTGAAGGAATCAGGATGCCACAACTTAGCTCTTCAATCCTTCTACTCTCAGGTTTTAACAGTACTGAGACAAAGATCCGCACACCTGATGGGAAAGTTTGGAAGGAGGAGGAGTTTCACAACCTCAGCAGGGAAATATACAGAGACCTGTCACAACAGTTTGCTGGTATGCTTTGGACACAAACATATGTTTTTGTTACTATCATTCCATGTTTGCAATATTTTCTGATATGGTAATGATATAAAGATACTTTATTTGGTTTTGCTTGTTACTGTTATCCTGAACTGAGGTGATGGGTGATCTCTGACATGCTTGCGTCCTTGTATGTTCCTGGGCTTTAATCCAGGTTATGATGCCCTCTGGCATTAAATATAGGGAGCTGTCTGAAAAAACTGCATTGCACATCAATGCATGGCCTGGAGTTGTATTGATCTGTCAGAGGCGCAAAAAAAACTAATTGTAGCAGCTGTTTTCTATCGAGGATGTTTGCATAAACAAACATGGATTATGCTCATAGTCTTTGGTTAATGACATCAGAGATTTTATTTCTCCAGACACAGGCTTTGTTTTTGAGTCAGCTGACACCTTTTGATTCAATTTAGAAATGTTTGTCAGTTTATGGTGTTTGTGGCTTATTCTCTATGCGTGTCATCTGTGTACAGAGAGCACTAGATCCAGACATCAACAGCAGAGGGAACAGAGAGCAGACAGGTCCAGAGAGAGGAGGCCTCCCAAACCAGTTAGGAAGGTGCACAGAGCTGCCCCTTCCTCTGAACTAAATGCAAAACCAGGTATAGTAATCCTTTTTTTTTTTTTTTTTTTTTTTAAATGTAAGAGGGCCGACCCACACTCTGATCTATTTTTAATTAGTGACAGTTGGGAAGCTAAGCATGTGGAACAGTCTGACAGGATTTTATCATGGGTCAGTGCATGTGGTCCAAAACCAAGAGCCTCAAATGTTGAACTATCAATGTGCTTAAAAGGTTTTTATCAACTGGGTTTGCTGCTCCGGTGTCTCTGCCTTTAAAAGTCTGCTTTATTCTGTATTTCATATCTGTCTTTAGTCCCCTGTTCATTTTTGCATAGATTTTGCTCTGCACACAGACTCTCACTGATGTCAGTTCAGTAATTAATTCGTAATGCATATGTTTTAGCAATTGTATACACAGTGAGAGTGGTACGGTCTCATACAGTGTTTACATGCAGGCTAAACATCAAATAAAAGCAGTCAGTGGGTAATGATAATAATAGTAAAAATATGTTACTAAATTCCTTAAACAGGCGGTAGAAACCAGCACTCGGACTGTAATATTCAGTGTCCTATTTCCATCTGCTCACTTGTTCCATACCAAGCCTGTGTGTGTTCCAGTACATGAACCAGAGACATAGCTGGCTTCTAAAGCCGTGTTAAGATTCTAATCCCTGTAGAAATGTTCAGTATGATTGACATGCAGTTTGTGTAACATACAAACACCCACCTAGAAGAATCATACCGCTGTACCCATGGCATAGGAGACCTCTAACAGCTGAGAAAAGTACCCCCTCCCCATTCACAAAGATGGTTTCAAAGGTACATATGTAAACGCGAGTGATGGCTATCTTCATCTTTCTGTCTGTGTGGACCTGGACACAAGGAAAGATACCGTTATAATGTCAGTTTGGCATGATCGTCCCAGTGAATGATTCAGCGTCAATGCAGAGACAGTTGAAGTATGCAGTACAGTACTTCAAAAAATTTAATCTAGATATCCTGAAAGCTAACTGCAAAAATATCTTTCTTCTGCACTCTGTCTCTCATTCACTCTGTGCTTGGGATCCTCCAACTTTTGTGCTGTCTCTAAAGTCTGGCTGGTCTCTGTTTCGTGCTGGCACAGCGCTATAAATAGCCCTCTGAAATCTGTGGCCAGGTTCAGTTCACTCATCCACCCAGTACAAACAGCTGCTTGGTTAGTGGATGTACAGCTTCATTACCAGGAACTGCTCTTTGGTGGAATACAGTCACAGTGAAAAGAGCTCCAGTGATTAGTCCATGTAGAGAGACATTGCTGGTTTTGCAATGTAATTTTCCAAAGCTCTGAGCACCACAAATGTGATTCTATGCAAACTCAGTGTATTGGGCTGCTGGCAGAAAACTGAACAGCAGAGATTGGTAGGAATAGCTGGGTGAAATAAAAACAAATTTATCTGCCAGATAGTTACTGGGGGAAAGGAGGAAAATGTATTTGGGCAAACTACAAAAACATGTTCTTAAATTTCATCACCTCTTCCACACAACAACTTCAGTAACTTGAAAAAAGTAAACTGAGCCGGACCCTCATGTCTCATGTCTTACTTCCAATCATTAGGTTTGGGTTAAATGACCATTAAATTGGTCTTACTATTGTGATGCACCCTGTCTATCATATGCTTTTCTTGTGACTCTTCTGTTTCTATAATGTGTGTATATTTATGTTCAAGTGATGCTGCAGTGTTGGCATGTCTCCATGTGCTAGCACATGCCTCATGTTACATGAGGTCAACATGAACACTATTGAATTGCATTGCTCTTCACTGCCAGCATCTAAGGTGGTAATGTTCTGTGTCACTGCAGCGGTTAGCCCTGCATCATGGCGGGAGGGCCAAAAGCTGGTAAAGATGGTACTGGGTCCAGTTCCCAAGGTGCCCAGGGAGGAGGACAGACCCCAGACAGCTGACAGACTGAGCAGAACAGGTGGGACCTGGAGACCCAAACCCTTACCCTTCTATACATGCCACTACACCCCTATCTTATATTACATTTCATAATACCAACAGCCGACCTAGCTTGCTGATAACAGTCGTCTCTGATCTAATCATTTCTCCTATCTTGACATAAGGTGATTAGCTTTCCACTAGCATTTAAACAGCTGCCCAAAATGTGCCTGCTTGATATTAAAAATGTTTTCTCTGCATTATTTATGTCCAGTGGCATGTAGAAAAAGACAAAGTGTGAATTAGGATTTCCTCTTGACCATCTACCTTCCCCCTCCCCCATCTCTCAGACATGTTGTTTCCTCATTTTACTTTTATCTTTTTTCTAATGTTGCTATAGAACTTTCATTTTCACTTAAAATTAAGCACGGATTTCTTCACTGGGTGCTACTACATATAATGGAATATATCCATGTAACACGAAGATGTTGTAAAATGAATATCTCTAGTTTTTGCATGTCTGGGACCCACAGTTAGACTGGCAGCAGCGCCTGCCAAAGAATATCAATAAATAAAAAGTCTTTGGCTGCTGCTGCTGTACACACAGCCAGCCATAGACTCTCTCTCACACTCTCGCTCACCCACACACTATCTGCATCCATCTCTATCTTTGCTATCTGAATCTGTACTGGGTACCACTGACCGGAAGGAATTGAGATTGACTGGCTGTTCTGGTTGGGTGCACAATTAGACATGGCCTGATTTCCAGAGGTTGCCCCCTGTGCAGGCTGCATGCATGCAAGACAGAGTGGGGCAGAGAGGTGCTCACTGCAGCCATGTTCTGGAACAAACACTGTCTGGATTAGATACTGTAAAAGCGAGATAGGAGTTTTCAATTTGGCCGAGATTAGAGTTGCCATGGCAAGCCTGACCCCCAAGCCTCATTTAGTATGCGCATTCTGTCTGGGTCTAGTGCTTTAGCTTTGGAGTATTTTTTTTTTAATCTGCTACAGTCACTTGTCAGAGCATCCAGTGTTTTGTTAGCTGTGACAAACCTGTTTATTAAATATGCTGGTCATAGATAAAGAGGAAAAGAGTTTAAAGGAAGGAAGGAAAGGAGTTTAAAGACTGCACACACTCTATACCTCTTATTAGATATGAACAGTGAAAGGGAATTTAAAATTTTTAGTGTTTTATCAGCAAGTGTCCACTTAGAGGTCTTAGGCCTTGTTCAGACTGCCAGCTCAAATAGTTTTTTTGGCATATCCAGATTCCATCCAGATTGATTTTAGGAAGTCTGGACAGAAAACACATGAAATATGCTACAAATCTGATCTAAACCACATTTGGAGGTGGTTTGAAGTGCGATGCCAATCGGATTTCAATAGATGTGTAACGGTCCGGACTCCCTGGCCACTTATATTGGATTTGTCTTTGAACACATCACACAATGACAGCGCCAGATCCAGAGTGACGCTTATGCTGTTACCCATGCAGATAAGTTGGTGGTGTCTAGACACAAAAATCCAATCTGACCACTTGCAAGTAACACTGAAAGATTGGATTTGAGCAGATCTGAATGAAGCCTTAGTGTAGCACTGAAACTGTTTAGCAGGGGGCATTAGTATGAAGTCTGTGCTTACCTTAGTAAGTCCATTACTAGTTACTAACTGTAACATTTTGCCTTTCTGTAAATGTCCACCAGCTTCCCGCCACCGTTCCAGTTCACAACCACGCTCACAATCAAACCCACAGCCTCGCCCTAGCAGCACAGAAAGACCTCGTAGTGGATTTCAGTCCAAAAGCCACTCCACAGCCACATCCACCCCCTCATCTGCAGATCGGGAGAAGGCCCCAGTGGGTGTTAGCACGGACCTGTTGTCAGCAGACATCCAGGGGATACTTGATGACCTTGAACTGGAGTGCAAAGCAGTTGAGAGGGAGGAGAGAGCTAGGCAAAGATCCCGAGGTGGGAGCAGTGGCAGGAGAGGGAGAGGGGGCTCAGGGTCATGTACAAGGACTCCAGTCTCTGTTTGGGGAACTGCTGCGGCAACAGGTAGCTCCTCAAGAGGCTGCCGAAGTGCCAGCCCCACCACACACCGATCAGAGGCTGCTGACACGGGGCACAAGAAGCGACACTATGATGCAGACACTGTTCGGCAGTACATTTCTAGGCAACAAGAGGAGAGGAAGAGGCGTCAAGCAGAAGAGAAGAGGGCACTGAGGGAGGAGGCAGAGAGGAGAAATCAAAGATTGCAGGAGCTCTACAGGAAGCAAAGAGAAGTGGCTAAAGCAGCGGCCCTTCCCAGCGAGGCACCTGTGGCCCCAGTGCAAAAGAGACTACAGGAGACCTACAACAAACTGCTGCTGGAGGAGGCACAGCTGGGCGAAGAGGCCACACAAACGCAACCTGCTGTTCCTGCTATTCAAATGGTATTGTACATACACATGAAACATGGTCAGCTTAGTTATATATGAAAGCTGTATTGTGTAGAATGAGTATGAGTGAATGAGTAAGTGAAAAAAATTAATGAAATTATCACATATGTAATGGGAAAAAAGACTTTTAAAAAGATGTTTCAACTTATGTTCTTCCACAGAGACCGATGTACCAGCCCTCAGGAGAGTCGGACAAAGAGAACAAAAGACTGGAGGCACCACAGAGCCCCTCGAGCAGTGATAGGTCTTTAAATGAACAGCCACCTCCTCCTTTATCCAGGTACACACATGCACACTGCCGGCTCACCTTTGTCACTCTCCAGAATAACAAACACTCAGATTTACTGACCCAGATAAACAACAAACAATTCTCTACACAGTACACTTGCTATCTACTGGAAATAATGTGTGGGTGATAAATTCTCGGGAATCACCTGACTTTACCAAACAGAGAAGCTGTTTGTTCCCAGATGGTTTGTTTTTATGAACTCCCCTTGCAAGTGCCCCCAAAGCCTTATTGCTCTGCGTTTTAGTACAAGATTAAACAAGCGCGCTTTTACAGTCACTGCTCCTTTTTTAGATGCATGAAAGAACATCCCAGATAATTAACTGGAAATTGAGGTGAGGGTGTGTAAACAGATGTAATAATCATCTTTCTCTGTTTATTCAGTGATTGTTTTAATTCTGATTCATAGTTTTCCGTCCAGTTAAAGTGTATGTTCTTATCTTTTCATTATGTTCTGTACCATTAACAGTTACAAATCAGGCTGATGAATACATTTATGCTAAAGCTATAGCCCTTTTTAGTTAGAGATCCAGCTACAGAGGCTCAACGAAGACCCTTTAAGTTCCACCTTTACAACTTACAACTGTCAGACGTGTAACATAACAGTGTCAGCCTCTAGTGCACTTTATAAGCAATAACAATCATTTACTGTCGCTGTTGTATGGCAGTTGATCTCATCCTTTGCTTGCAGGGTAACTTTAGGAGCTCCCCGACCTCATTGTCTCCCCAGTTTGTGGACATTTTTGGTTGCTGTTCTTCTTTGAGTTAGCTGCTAACTGTTATTGGCTGTGATTTAAATCTCCCGGGAGTAGGTCACACATAGCATGTTGTCAAAATGTCACACCCATCCCATCCTTGGTCCCGGCTTAAAGGCGACACATTTCTGTCACCTATTTCTGGAATTGTACCTTTTATACAGAGCAGTGGGGCGGGATAATGGTGCAACAGTGTAAAGGCAGAGTAAAAAGGGCTAATGCTGCATAAATAAAAGTGTTTTTACACGAGCGAGAGAAGGCACAAATATCAAGTGAAAATTAATTCTGGGTACTCACAATGAGAGTTCTCTCATTTGCTTTTTCTTAAGTTGCAAGCATGATAAATACACTTACATGTGTTTAATTTGATCTCTGTTTTCAAGCAAGCTGTAGACACCTTTTTGTCTCTCTTAACTTCTTCATTCTTTGTTGCTCCCTTTATTGCAGGAATGATCTGGATGTTGGAGTTTCCTCTTTGCTTCAGCCTGACCGTCTGAGCCCAGCTGTTCGACCTGTGATTGGTCCGAGCAGCAGTGCGCTAGCCCCTTTTGGTGATCGTCTCCTCTCTCAGCTTCTCAGGCTGGAGACTGCAGCAGCAACTAGTGATGTCAAGCACACTCAGCGGCCAGCCACATCACCTTGCAACAGGCCGAGGTCCAAGATGTCTCGCATTGAGGCCATCAAGGCCACAGCCGCATCCCTCTCCAACCGTATAGAGAGTGAGGCAAGGAAGCTTGCTGGAGAGGGGATCAACTTTGGTACAGAAACTTCAATGGATGTTGATACTATCAGGCCCTCTCAAGTTAATCTTGATGATGGATGCTGGGCAAATGCAGCTGCCACAGAAAATGATGATGTAGCGTTAAGGATCCAGAGGATTTTGACTAGCACAGGTCATAGTTCATACAATGGCACAGCGCTTCCAGGAGTAGGCAATCTACACGCCCTCAGGGGACAGAAAGAGAAGAAGAGTACACACTGCAATTTTAACAATCCACAAACAACTTCTGCTGATGTAACAGGGCCCATTCTCAACAGGAGGGGCCTTGTCAACGGCTTGGAAAAGGTAGAGAGAACAGATAGAATGGAACAAAGGAGAGGATATGGATTGATGGAGGAGCAGGATAAGAATCAGACAGATCCCCATGACTCAAGTGCTGGTTCCATCAGTGAGGGTCCTCTTCTGAGTGAAGGGAGTTTTTCTGAGGATGAGGCCATCCTGCCTCACCCCTCCAAGAATCATGTACCTAGACTGGCAGATCGCCTGGAGGCAGTGGAATACTGTGCAGGTCAAAGAAGGGATTATCAGCGCTTGTCAGAGTTCCAGAGGGAGGCAGCAAGGTGCTCGGCCCTCAGCTCACCTTTTGCACAGCAAGATGGCAGCAAAGCAGCCTGGGAGGAGCTGAACAAAGGAAGCCCTCTAAGCGTAATCAACATTTTTACTAAGAACCTTCACGACCACGTTAAAGGTTAGTTCACATATGAGTACCTTTGCACTACTGTTAAGTTTTCCATATTAGATGTAGGTTATGAGAAAAAATATGTGTCTGATGAGAAATAGTAAGAGTGGTGTTGTTACTGTCTGTGGGTAAACCACAGACACAGCTTAACAGAATATTTGTCATAGTAAAACTGTGGTGTTTGTGCTAGATGATAAATATTTCTCCTCTGTTGGTTTTTCTCCCCGTTGTCCTGTAGCGAGTGAGAGGAACTCTCCCTCGGGCCATTCTTTGCACTCTGGAAATGGCCCTGTAGATGCAGCCATCTATGAAGATGACTTTGTGTCGTCACATAGCAGCGGAGCCAGTGGCCAGTTAAAGAGAGGCACAAATTCTCACAGGTAAGAGAAAAAAAATAGTGGATGTCACTTTTTAAAGTGACCACTGGATGGCATTCATGTCACACAAATAGAAGGCACATGCAGTCCTGTCAGACAGCAATCTCCCTCTGAGTTCCTGAGTTCATAGATTTTTCCTTTCAGGTTTCTTAGAATAAATAGTGGAGCTGCAACGATTAATCAGTTAACCCATTTGTTGTCAAATACTTAATTAATTGCCAACTCATTTGATAATAATTGTTTTGAGTCATTTTTAAAGTAAAAAAAAATAAAAAGTAATAATTCTCTGAGTCCAGCTTCTTTATTGTAATTTTTTGTGTTGAAAATCCTGTTCAAAATCCTGAATTTTATTTTAGAGTGATTTGTCGTACGTCTCTCCTTTCTTAATCAGTGTGAACAGTCACTTCGAGGAGCTGATGAGGAGGTCTCCTTATGACAAAAGCACAGGAGGCATAAACTCCCACCATTCATCCTTTCACTCATCGATTCACTCACCTCATCTTTCCTCTGGTTCAACATCTGGCTCCTCACCCTTCTCCAAGCACTCTAGCAGAAGAAGAGGTGAGAATGAATACTTTTGCATAATTTCTTGGACAACTCTGAATTTTTAATCTTCTTTTTATAAAGAAAATATGGCCAAATGTTTTGTTTTTGCAATAAACAAACGACATTGCTGCACAATATAACTACTCCACTGCTCTGCAGGCACAGCATCAGACCAGAGTGATGTTACTCTGGTGGAAGAGCAAAGGAGCTCCTGCTCACCTCCCTCTGAGGAGTTATCCTCTGACTCCAGGAAGAGAGCTTCAGACAAAAGCTCTGCCCACAGCCAGGCCAAGACTGTCCACTCTAATGACACCATAGGGGAAACATCAGGGCTTTCTCACCAAAGGTAACGATCACTGTCTCTCTACATTAAAAGGGACGTTTGTTGGTTTTGGTTTTGTCTACTGCTGTCAGTCTTTTCACCTGCAAGGTTTCATTGAGTGTTTTCAGTTAAAAGCAACTCTACGATATAAAACTGAAGAGACTGTGCAGCGGCAGAGAGGTGAATGAATGGTCACTTGTTTTCCCACAAGTTTGAATTACCTATACATCCAACTGTCTCTGGTATTTCCTTCCTTCCTGGTTTTCTGTAACCTTCAGTGAAACATTGCTTTGTGGGAAGAGCAGTGGTGCTATATGCTTACACAGGGATATTTTGATGCTGGTTTAGATATGGTAGGTTATAGATGTTTCTTTATCTTTGGGTACTTTTGTTTTTACTGGATACAAATTAATATTGTAAGAATGCAAAGCCATGTGTATTTCCAAGTGGAACTAAAATGTCATTTCATTTCTGTGTACACTTAGACATGAATGGGATCTTTTCAGCACTGGGTCATCTCAGTTGTTGCTGTTGCAACCGCTCAGAAATCTCCACTTGGTATATAATCAGTAAGAGGTTAATTTATCCAGGCATGTCTAATTACTAAACTACATTCAGAGAACCCTAGTTGAGGCTGCCAGTCTAAACAGTCTTGTGGCTTGCTGTTTCTGTTGAAGACTTGAGGGTTTAAGCAGCCATTTAGTACCCAGCAACAGGAGGAGGCTGCAGTTCGACCCGAGACAGAAAACAGTGGTTATTTTGTTTTGGGGGGCCTGCAGTGTGGTTGGTTGGGTCAGCCAGCTCCGCCACAGCTTGGGCCTGCTGCCAAAGGAAAGGAGAGAGGTTTTTTTTCTTTTAATCTGAGTGCCCAGTAGTGACATTTGAGCCTGTTAATGGTACTCCAAAGCCCAGGTGACAGATTCCTGCCACTCTGTGGAGCCTGTGTGCCTTACACGATAAAGGCAAGACATTCAGACAGGATTGTAGCCTACTTTACAGCATTTACAAAGTAGGTTGCTTTTTTAACTTGTGGTGTCTTAGTAGTCATTAGTGTTTTCTTTTCTGTCGTGACAGCACATGCATCACTATAGCTTTTAATGAGGTCTGTAAGCTTTTGGCAGATTGCATTTATATCAGTTTCTGTTATGATAGCTAACTGTTTAAGCATTGAGATTGTAGTACTATTGTTGCATTATGACTTATGAATTGAGCCAGTTTGTTATCCTTCGAGAAAAAAGGTGCCACGGTGTGCTTTCCTTCTTGGGGGAGTGTATCCTGATCTCTGCAGACATCGTCCTTGGCCTCTGATCATCTCTGAGCAGCACAATATAGCCATTCATAGTCTGGGCCTCTCACAGCAGGGATATGCTGCCTCAGTCAGTCCTAGGTTTTGCAGGACAAGGGCGCCCCTCTTTCTTTATCATGTAGTTAAGCTGGCCTTCTATTCAAAATGGTCAGCACTCTCTGCAAGCTTGCAACATCCCTTTTTCATATATATGACTCAAAAACTCATTTTAGAATTTGTTTTAACAAAACAACAAAACACTGTGTTGTATAGAATCTGTATGGTTTTAAAAGCACCTTAACGAGTGTTACATTTAAGTCAGTTACCCATCAACCTGAATGCTGCAAACAAATCCAATTAAGAGGAGATGCCTGGTTTTATAAGAGTTAATGATTTTTTTTTTTTTTTTTTACTTACCTGAACTTTTTTTCTGTCTCTGTTTTTCTAAATATATTTCTAGTTTGGGACTCGACAGTAAGAGGTCCTCAGCAGCCAGGCCCAAACAGTCTTCTCTGTCAGGCTCTCCATACTCTGGTTCTCCTCCAGGAGCAGACTCTCCCAGTGAGCTGGTGAGAAGTGGCTCTCTGGGGGCAAATAATGGAAACCCAGGCATCACAGGTCACAGTGGTAGAGCAGAGACCAAGACCACAGGTAAATAAAACTCATATTAATATATTAATATAATAGACAACAGATTTTATGTGAAGCAGAACTTAAATAGTAAAAAATGGTTTGAATGCACATGAGCTTTAAGTATTTGTGATTTCCGCTGGGTCATACATAAAAAAGCTTTCCAGTCAGAGTGTACCAGGTCTTAGCCTTAGCTGAAGCCACAACTTCAGCTAAGGGTAAAAGTTGCGACTTATTTTTAAATCTAGTTATTTCTTAAGTGCCACACTCCACCAACATCTATTTTTATTAATCTTTCTCACTTTCTGCCCTTCCTTTCTCCCAGGTGAACTACAGTATTCACCTGCTGTGTTGCAGCAGCGCATGGCAGCAGAGCTTCAGTACCTGGAGTCCATCGAGGAGTCAGTCCGACAGCTGGGCGACGTGGAGAGGGTGATGGGTGTGTCGATGGCACAGCAGGAGAGTGTGTCATTGGCCCAGATGCTCAAGGTAAAGAAGGGGTTTGTCGCTAAAGGCCAAAATCTGGAAAGTCTCTGACACGTGTTTTGAAGTAATGTATTTACACACAGCTTCCATCATTTTGTTTTTGGCTGACACGGTGACAATTTGACATTTTGGATATAGCTTATTATTAATGATTTTAAGGCAGCACATCCTCTTACCTGTGCCTTTTTCTGTACAATACAAATGTCAGTTACATATAATTAAGTAATTCCCAATAATTGTATTTATCGGGGACTTAAATGAATTATTGTCACTGCAAAACATTTACATGACAAATACTTAAAGAGCTTTTTTGGCCTCCATACATTTGAGTGACTTACTACCTCACTAATGCCTGTATTGATGCCCTGTATTGACCTGCTCACTGACCTTTGACCCTGCAGGCCAGGCAGCAGAGTCATGCGCGTGAACTGTATGAGCTGAAGATCAAGGCTGAAAGGGAAGCACTGGAGGCACAGCTGCAGCTGGAGGAAAACAGGCAGAGAGTGGCCAGGGTACATCATCAACACACACACACATGCATGCATACACACAACTATATATGTGCATTTGCAGATAATACCTTTAGTGTTTGCTTCCTCACATTTTGAATTCTAAGGTATGAGTGCTTTTATTTTTCTGTGTGTGTGATGTCCATGCTTGGTTTTGTCCAGGCTCATTTAGAATTGCAGGAAAACTTGGCTGCAAATCAAAAAGAGACCTTGGAGGGCCTCCAGGAGGTAACTACGAAGATGATGAGTCAACAGGCTGAGGCAGCACGGTACACAGCCGACACTGCCCGACACATCAAGGAGGTTAGCAATCCCTGCCTTCCTCTCCGCCTGGAAAACAGCCCATGTCTTCATTTTGTAACAAAAGCTGATTGATTGTTGTGTTTCAGTAAAGAAATAACAATAAATGCAGAGGAAAGTGTAAAATCCCGTATAAGACTCATCAGATTGTGTTCTTGTCCGTCAGATGACAGAATTGGCGCGGTCGCAGGTAGCAGGAGCTCTGTCTGTCCCTCGTGATGTTTCCGAATCCTCCATGTTGGACGAGCGGGAAGAAGAGCAGAGCTCCTATTCAAAGCAGCGACAGGAAAAAAATGACTCTGACAGGTAAACTAAAAACACCTTCTGTGTTTGATCATAGAGACTGCATACTAAATTGAACTTTCATTTTAAATTTAGTGTCTGTTTCATGTTTAAGTATCTTCTGCATGCTGTCTTACAGCTTCCCTAGTGAGGTGTCAAGCAGACGGACCAGGACAGAGGAACCGCTGTCTTCCCTGAACAGCCTCAGTCACTCTGACTCTCTGTCCTTCAGAAGACCCAACCTCAGGTATCACACAGGCTTCTTATGTAGCACTAGTTTCTCTGGTTTCAGGAAGAGAAATCAAAGTAGACACTAACTCTGTCCTTTGCCTCGTTCCTTAGTTGTGCAGACTCCAGCAGCCACCATAGCCCGTCACATGTCTCCTCAGACCGCAGAGAACGGGCGAAAAAAGAAACAGCAGAGGGGAAACGGAGGAAAGGTGGAGCTGAAGAGAGGACGGACAAGGAAGCAGGCAGCAGCTCCATAGAGGAGGAAGTTCTTACAGCAGCAAATGATTCCCTCTGCAGTGACAGCGTGCCCTCTGTAGTGGATGAGAAAGGTATCAGATGACAAGCACAGTTCATAGTTTAAAAGTTGACATGCTTTTTTCATGTGCACACAGCATTGCCCTATTATTTGTTCAACTGGGATGGACTGCTGTTACATAAGTGTGACCACCACTGTTAGAGAAAATGTGAAATCCTCATTACTATGATTTATTTTGTACTGAAGCCAAAACTGTGTGAACACTCGGTGCCACCTAAAAATCACACTTACACTGAGCTCATCTTGTTTATGGCCCTCCAGGAGACAGTACGTCAGTGGCAACAGAGTATTCCCTGAAGTTTGATGAGTCCATGACAGAGGATGAGATAGAAGAGCGCTCCTTCCGCTCTCTGCTGCCGTCTGAGGCGCACCGCCGTGGAACTATGGAGAAGAAGTCCCGCCACCATGAAGAATCAGAGGATGATGGAGCCAGTCACACCATGACATCTGTTTCAGGGGCACACAGTATCTTAAAGGTGAGGGGGTGGAGTCGTCGTGCAAACTTTTGCCAGTGCATATCCTTCCTCGTGGATGTTCCTCGTTGCACATGTGGTTTTTGTCTTTCTTTTGTTGACTCACACATAATAACTTTTCATTACCTCACTTTACTCCTCCTGTTTTCCCTTGCTCCCCCTTTAATCTCCTTTCCTCATAACCTCAATCTTTTTACCTTCGCTCTGCTGCAGTCTCAGGATGCAAACATGGCCTTTTCTGGCGGACAGGACAGCTTTTCCCAGTTCACCATGGACATGGTGCGTCAGTACATGAAGGACGAGGAGGTAAGACTGCAGCACCAGAGCTCTCTGCTGCATCTTCGCCAGAAAGCCCTCAAAGAGAAGACCAGAACTGAGCTTGCCTGGCTTGAGCACCAGAAAAAGAAGCTGAGGGACAAGGGAGAGGATGACAAAATGCCACCCATCAGGAAGAAGCAGAGGGGCCTTCTGATGAAGCTGCAACAAGAACAGGTACATGCAGAAGGAAATATACTGACATTAAGTGGCAATAAAGCTTTGAGGTATACTGTGATCTTAACCAACTTTCTCTCCCGCTGTACTCATGTTCCCAGGCTGAGATCAAACGACTTCAGGAGGCCAACAAAGCAGCCAGGAAGGAAAGGCAGTTGTTGCTGAAGCAGCAGGAGGAGATTGAGCGGATGAGAAACTCTACATTAAGACTGAAGGAGCGTCTCAAGTGTGCCGGGGGTGAAGCGCCACCTGTGAGTAGTGCAGCAGTTACTAATCACAGTCACAGCCTATACCTAGGAACATATAGCTTTAAGGGGTTTCATTGCAGTGTTGTTGTCCTACAGAGGTTGAATCTTAATGGAATCAAGAAAGAAACAAATAACTGCAGTACATGCTGCCATTTTTTTACTGGCTTCACTAATACTTGGCGTGTCTGTATGTCCGTTCATCCATCCTCCAGGAGACTCCTGTGTCAGAAACCCCTGTGTCTGAGGCAGCCTCCCCAAACATGAGACATGCTGAAGATATCCGCAGCCCCTCTCCCTCGCTCTCCATCTCTGGAAGTGAGACCAGCAGCATCATGCAGAAGCTGAAGAAGATGCGCTGTCACATGGATGAGAAGTAAAGGCTTTTCTTTCATTTTTCATTTATTAACTGCATTTTCTCCTCTTACTGAGAATTTAACTAGTGAATTATCAGAAGTCTTGCTCCCCTGTCAGTGTTTTAACAGTGCTTACTCCTGGTGTGTCCTGCTGCTTTTCCCCTCTGGGTTTTACTTTTCTTGTGCTTGTAAAAAATATTTTCAAAAAAATTGAAGGAATGCTCAGTTCTTTTTACTTTTCTGGTTAGTTTTTTTGTTTTGTTTTTGCCCCTGATCACAGTCTGAGTCCATTAACATGGACTATATGTTGATACAGACTATGATTTAGTACTGTTTCCTTGCGCCTTTCTCCTGTGGAAGGGCTTTTATTAAAATTGGTAAAGCTTTGTTTTGATATATTTTACACCTGAGTGGCTCTGAATTAGTGACGTGCTATGCTTTTTGCAAAAGTGCCATTTTTTTGTATTCATTCTGCCATGACTAGTCATAAAAGTCAGAAATATTGTAATTCTACACACAAGGTTTTTACCTCAACTAGGAACTAAACTAATGAATACTAATAGTGCATGCCATCTTAACTTTGCTGTTTAAAATGCTGTGGATGTGTGAATGTGTGGATGTGAAGATAAGCATGCTCCATGTTGTTCTCCCCCCAAAGTAGACAAGAATCCACACTCTCTGCTACAATGCCCCCTTAACTTCAGATTTGTACAAGCTATAACTTTGTAGGAGAATCTGAGAGTGATCTGCTGACTGTCCTAAACAAATGTAACAAAGCAAAAACATCACAGTATTACACTTAAATAATTGTAACACTATGTAATGTTAGTACTAAAACTTTCAGAGTTATTTTCCAGATAATACAGACATTGGTTGTGCATACCATCATTTTTATTCTACCCACTTCCTCTTGTGTTGACAAGTAACTGCATGTGCTTGGAGTCCTGTACATCCTCCAGGGTTTTTAGACTTGGCCAACAGCTTTGGTCAGGTGATTGTCGAGCCTCTCATGACCGGGTAGCTCCAATAAGTGGGTTAATTGTTCTGAGGTTTAGGATTTATAACTTAGCTCTGAATCACAGGACATCCGTGGTAGCACTTCAACATTTTTAGGTCTAGATTTGTTTAAAGTTATAGTAGCAACACAATTTGGGATTTGTGCTCCTGTTAATTTTAATCGATTATGAAGTTTATAATCACCACCATTAGGTTTAGATCACAGCAAAAGAAAATTATTAAGAGGATCTGACAAAAACAAAAAAGCGTTAACATGTTTCTATCAGATCATGCATTTACTGGCTTGCTTGCTTGCTATGGTCCTTTTTTAATAAACTATCATTGTTTCTTCCCTTCCCTCTGTCACTCCCTATTACCACTGTCTATATTCAGCTTGATATAACAAACTAACAATGTTGTAATCACTTCATCTAAAGCAGTTTACTGTTAACTCTATCATTTAACCCCCTCCATAAGCAGGTTTTGCAGTGATCATACCCCCAACCAACCCCCCGCGCTCCTTACCCACAGGCTAGCTTAAATGTTCATGGTCGTCCGAAACATATTCATCTAAAAGTAGCCATATTTTAACAGAAACCTGTCAGACTGACACCTTGGGTGCAATTAAAACCACATTTGCTCATATTGCTCTTCTCTCTCCCTTTCTCTCTACTTGTCCTTTCCCTTTACGTCTCCTGTGTATTTAATGTTCCCCCCCCTTCTGCATTGTGTGTTGTTTGTTTCCATTCCCGTGTTTGTGCGACTCTTTTGACGTTGTCTGTCACGTGCTTGTATGTTATGTTATAGACACTGTTCCCCTGTCCACTACTTCTTCTCTGTGTTCACGGCCCACCACTGGGCCTCCCTCAGTGTCTGTCTTCCCAACCTCCACCCTAAATTCCAGCTCTTTATCTACAACCAGTTGGTCAGGTACTGTATAGTGCTCTCTACCTCTTGCCCAGCACTTCCACCTAGCCCTGCCCTGCCCGGCCTCACCCCCCCCCCACCCCCACCCCCCACCCCCCCTCCACCCCATGGAACATGCTTGTGTTCATCCACTGGCACTGGGACGTTGGGTGGGTGGGGGGCAGTGAATGATGATTGATTGGGTGTGTTGGTTTGTTTCCAGGATGAAATTTGTCGGGGGAAGAGTTTGAGTGAAAGTTTGAAAAGTGCCCAAGGAAGGCTGCCTTGCTGAAATAAACTAACCCTTTAACAGCTTCACTTAAAACATATTTTTTATGCCAGTGTTGCTGGTTAAATTACATTACTATGTGCATTAAAGCATTTTGGTTGAAGAGTAATATAAACCAAAAACAAAATGGTTACATTGACAGTGTTAGAGGTGAGATCCATTTTTGTGAAGGTTAAGGGTTGTGTTTACTTCAAATAGGAGCCTTCCTTGTTGGATGGGAATCTCAGACTCAACACTGGGATTTCACTGATTTCTGTGGTGTTAAATTAACGACTCTTCCCCTCTTTCTTTCTTGCCTCTTGAAATGAATGTTGCAGTGCATCTCTCTTCAGTGTCCTTATGTTGTGGCTGTTGGCTGGTCAGCTCCAGCCCCAGTTGTTGATACAAAATGTTCTGAGATAAAACCACACTATGACATGGAAGTAAAGGACTTCTTGCAGAGAACAGACCAGAGATAGAGTAGTCTATCTCTTTAATGAGCCCAGTAAATCTTAACTAGCCCTCTTTATTAGGTAACTGTTGCATAGGATTGGATAATAAGTACAGATGGCCATTGGCTGTAATAGAGTTTGGGAAGGCACTAAAAGAACCTCCCACTCTGGTTCTTTAGTATCTGGCTTGTCATCAGTATACATTAGGTCGAGAGAAGGGCCTCTGAATTAGATTAAGGCTAAATAATACTGCACTGTAATGGCACCCAAAGCTGTGGGGGGCCACATTTCACAACAGCTATACCTGACTGCACTTTATTCTGATACATCTACAGAGAAATGTTCGTAAAATAGACTTAGAAATTAGAAATTCTGTATGTTTCATTATCTTCATTGTTCAGGGGAAGAAGATGTCTTTCTAAAGAGACATTCATACAGATGTTTTTCTATCTGCTTTAACTGCTACGTGTGTTTAAGGTGTGTGTGACTGCACCCAATCAGCGTTCAACCCCTGGGTTTCAGTCTGATGCATGAATCTGGCATCTTCGCTGTTATTTCCCTGCTCTCCTTTTCTCCCGAGTGACATGTCATCACTTAATGCTTGTTATTTAATGGGTGCTTGTACACTTCTTTATTTGGATGATTATTCTAGGGAAATAAATAAGTAAAGCATGTACTGGGTGTGTATGTGTGTGTGTCTGAGTTAGAGGTTTGAGGTGAGTTTGCAGTGATAACTTGATGTCCAGGTGATTTGGGTCTGCTTGCTTCTGCGATGTCATGTTTAACATTCCTTACGCTAAATGTTTTTGTCAAACTCTTGTCCCCCTCTTCACTGCTACCTCCTTCATCACCCATCTTTTTCCTGTCTCTTCCCTCATTTTTTCATTTCCTCATCTTTCCTCTTACCATCATCTTTTCCTCCACTCCTTCCTCATCTCTTTATTCTCTTTTCCCATCACTCTTACCATCCTCTTCCTCAGGTTCCTGACAAAGCGGGAGCAGCAGCTGATGCAGAGGCGTCACCATGCCGAGGAGCTGCTGCAGTGGAAACAGCGTCTCGACCAGGAGGAGGCAGAGGTCCGTAGGATGGAAAAAGAGGCCCTGGCTGTGTGGGACAGACAAACGCCTCGGGACAGGGCAGAGAGTCAGGAAAAGGAGATCTCAGACATTAGCCCCAGCCCCAGTCATCACCGAAGCTCAGAGCCCCGAACCGACAGTGAGAAAGGTGAAGCAACGGGATCCTCGCTGTTTTTTGAAAGGATTAAAGGCAAAATCAGGTCAAAATTAATCTGGACAAATAATAATGACTTCATGTTTTGTCTGTTTTCAGAGTATGTGAGTGAAGGCGACTGTTCCTCAGTAACGCCTGAGTCCAGCATACACACAGAGGGACTGGGGTCCCAGCTGCCAGGAAGCCCATCTCCAGTACAACCTGCGTCAATCCCTGAAACACCTTTGGCCTCCATACAGAGCAGCCCTGCAAATTACACCCAGGACTTTACATCAGCTTCCCAGTCACCTGGCAGACAAGTATGCATGAATGGTTTTTTTTTATTTCAGTATTTAGTCTCATCTCTGCAACAGGGTGTTTGCAGGTCCTTAAAATGTGTTAAATTCATTTTATAAATATCAGGCCTTAAAAGTAATTCGTCTTAAATTTAAATTTGCTAGGTCTTAATTGCCGCAAACATTTAATTTAATTTAATTTATCCATCTTTTGATTTGTTTTTGTCAAAATGAGTCAAGCTCTTCTGCCTGAAAGTCTAAAATATGAATATTACACATCTTAAACCTACCAATGAACCTGACCTACATATAACCTCCCTCTGCACAGGACTACATATACACTACTTACCTTTATACTCAGCCGCAATATTGAATAAGAAAAATATGATTTGTCTAAAAATCAGTGTTGAATTTGGTTAAATTTATATTGAAAAGCTCTTAAAAAGCATTAAGTATATGATACCTGTAGACACCCTGTTTGATGCTAGCTGCGTTCATTTTGAGTATAAATACAGCTTTTCTAAAACTGCCCTCATATGTCTGAGAGAGTGTACAGGCTTCAGTTGACTTCATCCCAAAGAACTCTGTTTAGATGCTATTCAGGATTATTTGTAGTTTTTATTGAACTAATGAAAATACGTGTTGCTTTATATTTTCTGAGGGACATGCAAGATGGTAACTAAGCAGTTGTTAGTTTACTGTGCTTGTAAAATATTAATTCAGGCATGCCTCTTTTAGTCCATCTGACTGTTGTTATACCCTGAGTAATGTTCCTTTCTCTTCCGCTCCTCCTCTTTAGTCTCTCCAGTCTCCATTCAAAGGCAGCCACAGCCCTGCTGCCTCTCCTTTGGATGGCAACAGCAAAACCAAGATGCAGCTTCAGTCCTCCTCCCGGACCCCCAACCAGGCCTGCACTCAGCCAGCTGAATCCCCCCTGCCCACGCAGACTGGTGAGTTACCCAACAACATAACACACATACACAGAATATACACTGTAATATTTTTGGGGGTGTATCGTTGTTCCTGGTAGTTCTTGGAGAAGGTAGAATGGGGAGAGAAGAGAGAGTGGATATAATGCAGCTATATTGCTGGCGCTGTGTAGTCAGGCATAATGTGATGCTGCCAGGAATACATTATGCAAGCACTTCCTTGATACCTAACCTGCTTAGCTGTGGGATGGGAGGAGAGAACACTTTGCATTGGACTTAGTTACTGCACCAGTAAAGACAGTTCTGCTGGCCCAGTATTATAGCTGAATGTGTTTTATTCATTTTCAGGCCACTGTTTAAACCTCTAATCTTTGTAATACTGTTTGTTCATTGTGTACGAGCCACATCAACATGCACCAAAATGACCCTAACACATTCTTAGTAAAGAAAATGTACACTAATCTCCAAAGAATTGGGTTTGAGTTCGAGTGGGCACAAAGTTGGATTACCCTTTGCTAATCAGAGATCTGGCGCTGTTTCACATTCTAACTGTGATTTATCATCAAAATTTTCCTTCAGAACCCATTTCAGACCAGAGTGACATAGAGAGTCGAATCAAGGCCCTGAAAGAAGAGCTCCGAAAACGAAAGTTTATGGCCTACCAGCTGAAGAAAGAGCAGAAGAAGAGGCACAAAGAGCGCCTGAAGGCACAGGAGGCCAGTTTGCTGAAGCAGTTGGAGGTAAATGTGTATGAGTGTGTGCTTCTAGATCAGTGTTCGTTTGAATGTTGAGATGTAGTTTGAACATTCAAACTTGGATGATTATGTTGTTGTTAATGTGTCTGTATGTGTGTTGCTCTCCTGCTTTACCTTTAAGAGCTACAACAACTTCATTGAGAAAACAAAGGCAGAACTGAACAAGGAGCCAGACTCGACATCTGATACGAAGGTTCAGAATAAAGATTCCACCTCAATCACAGAGCAGTCCGGTATTAAAACACCTGCTCACAGGTAACAAGAACAGCTGTAAACATGACAATATGTCTAATACTGTCATATGAGTTAGGAAAAATTGGTGTTTAATTAAAGCAAATCTTTTTTCTTTCTTTTTTTTTTTTCAGGTTGGAAACCAGCAAAATCTGTGACTCTGAAAGGACACAAATTGATGCTTCATTAGATCACAGTGAGTGATGTCCTCATCATAACTAGCATATACCTAAAGTTTTTTAAAGTGTGTTTTAACAGATGTTCCAATAATAATTTGACCCTTTCCTTTCATGACAGATGCCCGTCCTGAACCTGATCTTAGTAGATCCACCTCAGTGCCTGAAGAATTGTCTGATGATGACCCACCAACAGTCACTCCAACCCCAGTACATGGCAGCCCAGAGTGTCCACCCTCAGGACACAGGAGCCGCCTGTCCACAGAGGGTCTTGTAAGACCTTCCTCTAAGGAAGCCAAGGCACAGATAATTGAGTCTGGTGATGAAAACGTTCCGTCTTATCAAAAATCTGACATTCAAGAAGAGCTGGAGGTGAAAGTGAGCTCCACATCTGAGGATCGACATTCTGAACATCTTTTCAAATTAGAAAAGGAAGACAGACTTGACTCCCAAGAGAAGCTGTCTACATCTAAACAGGTTTCTTCTTCCATGAGTGAAGAACATCGATACTCCCCATCTGTCAGCTTAGAACAAGATAAACAAATTAAGACAAGGGAAATATCTGAAGCTGAGGAAGCTGCAAAATCTAACATCATCTCCTCTAATAAGTCACAATCAGCTGCAATGGACCTCAAAACATCACAACATTTAAGCTATAGTGCTGCATCCAGCGACCATTCCTGCTCCCCTGACTCGGTTGCCTTCTCTTCAAAGAAGGAGGCACCCGTAAAGGATGTCGAGGCCTCCTCTCCTGTAGCAGATGGCTATCATGATGACTTTGAGTCTTCAGTGGATTCTTCACCCAGGGAGGAGCGTCAGAGTTCCAAGCCTGTCTCTCACATCTCAGTGTCCCCTACTGAGATCAAGGGCTCGAGAAAGGACTCACCTAGCAGAGCCACACCGTACGACAGCCAGGATGAGGAGGTAGAGGAGGAAATAGCTGAAGAACTGAGTCATCATTCGGGGACTAGTGGAGCTAGCCACCAGTCTGGGAGACTGCTGGATCTTCATAACCACACAGAAGACTCCAAACATGATGGCAAGGATATTGTTAATTCCAGCCACTCACCGCCCATCTCTCCTTTGCACACCCCTCTCTCTCTTGTTAAAGATGAAATGCCAAGTTTTACCATCGGAGATCGTGTTCTTGTCGGCGGTGTTCAGCCCGGCACTCTGAGATTCAAAGGTCCCACCAGCTTTGCTAATGGCTTCTGGGCTGGCGTTGAGTTGGATAAGTCTGAGGGGAGCAACAACGGCACTTATGATGGGGTGGTTTACTTTGAGTGTGATGAGAGTCATGGAATCTTTGCTCCTCCAGACAAGATCACACACCTGCCAGACAAGTATGAGATCTACACAGACACCACGGAGGATGAGGATTCATTCTTTGATGGTCTGTCAGATAAAGGTGGAAATAAACATAATACAGATGAGGACAAATCCCAGAAACAAGGAAATCTACAGAGTGAAAATGAACAAACATCTAATAAGGTCTTTGGGCCTGGAGATAAAAAGGCAACAGATGAGTCTGCTCACAAGCCTGGATTACACCTCAATTCACAGCATTACAAGGAGTCCAAGCATCCCATTTCTAATGGCAACATAATATTAGACTTTGAAGATGCACCAACCACCCTCCTCATCTCTGACTTGGACACGGTTGGCCTTGGGAAGCAGAGTCAGAAGGAGATTACTACACTTGTTGAGAACGAAGAAGACTCACAACCCCAGCGTAGTCTTGCTGCTCTTTCCACAGGTATCAGGGATGTTAAGAAAGAACAGACGGACAAAGACTTGCTAGACACATTTGCAGACAAGCTCCTCAACAACTTCGTGAAAGACACTTTGAAGCAGTTTGTTGAAATTAAAAAGGCTAAAGAGCAGAAGATAGAAGCTGCCAACCAGATGAATGGAGACCTATTTGGTGAAAATGTTGAAGAAGAAGAATGGTTCTCTTCGCAAAAAGATGATCTGCCCTTCTTCCTACCTGCGGAAAAAGAGGAGCTGTCTTCTCCAGAGCTGTGTAACCGACCGGTGAGTGAATATTTCTGATGCTTTAGTAACCTGTCAATAAAACTTTGAAAAATTCAAGCTACAGATAGTAATATATTGTCTCCATGTATTGTCATGCCTGTGTAATGTCAAAGTCATAGAATCAGAATATCACTATGAGTGAACAAAAATCTTACAAATGTGACAGTGCTGTACACGATTGAACTGTGGAATTTTTCATTGTGTGGAAACACCAGCGATGACAAACAGTACTTGTTGATTTGACCTGGGGAACCCTTGTTTTTGGTATGTGCTCAGCCAAAGTCCAACTTAATGTTGACAGACTATTGAATTTTGGTGCTCTTTGCTGAAACCTTTTGTGTCTGAAACATCAGTAAGAAAGAATAATCTTTAAATCTGTGTAAAACCATGATTTATAATGGGACTTGTTTTGTCATGGTTCAGTTAGATATTCAAAGTTATGGAAGGTTTTAATCTAAAATTGGAAGTGAGCCTGACATTCACTTTTTCCTGTTTTTTTCCTTTCGCAATAGGAGAGTCCAGTACTCGGTGCCAGTGGTCAGGAGGAGCTCGCCAAGCGACTTGCAGAGCTGGAACTGAGCCGTGAACTGCTGGATGAGTTAGGTGATGATCAGGACTGGTTTGATGAGGACTTTGGCCTCAGCTCCCGTAGAGAACAACAGAGACTCAAACAGAAACAGAGAGAGGAAGAGGAGGAGGCGAGGCTGGGGAGGTCTAGCTCACCAGCTGGAGCATCCCTGACGGGGCTGGTCCCGTCATCAGGTGGGGAATCGCAGGTAAAGACTCCACCTAGACCTGAGCTGCCTCTCCCCCTGCCCCCCAAATTACCTGAGCAACCTGCAATGGTGGTGCCCCACTCAGCCGCAGAGGTGGAGAAAATGGTTCATGCTGCCACTCAGGAGATCTGGGAGAACTACGGCCTTGGGAAGGAGGGAGCAGTGACCCTTGCACAACAGCCAAACCCCAAACCGTCACAAGAGTATCTGGGTAAAGAGGCCAGCAGCCAGGACCCGGACGCCCTCTGTGTCCGCAGCTACAGAAAGGTGAAAAGGAGAACTTGCAAAACATCAAAAAAGAAGTATAACAAAAGCAGCCATACAGATAGCCCACTGAAAACTTGAATGCATGTGTATAATACCACAATCGGTGTGTCTGTGTCACTCTGCAGTTATACCTCTGAAACGCTAGTTGACGGAAGGGGTTTTATGCTGCTTTGTTGAGTTTCTGTGAACTGCAGTGAAGTTTGATTGATTCAACTAACATTCCAAAAACACATATAAAACACTGATTAATCACAAGACTATTAAACAAAAGCACAATATTTGACTCCATTATAACTCTCGAGTGCTTACAGACATAACGGTTGTCTTTTGCTACGCACATTTTCCCCACATATAGAACATGCTGACATTGTTAGCATAAGCCTATGACATTTCTCTCTGCATAAATTAGGCTAGCAAACTTTCCTACACTCATGTAGCGAGGCTAAATAACACACAAGACGCTATTTTGTGAGGGCTCTATTGACTTCACAATTTATTGTTTATCTGTGAAATTAATGTGAATAAAAGCCTTGTTTTTAGTGAGGGAAATGGTTTTAAGTTGCAGTTAGATTTCTGGGAGGTGAACGTCAGGGTATGTAAGTACAGCGTCAATTCAGTGCAGAAGTATAAACCCAGCTGAGGCAGACAGCAGCTGGACTTGCAGTGTAGTCATCAAGACAGAACTTACTCTGAGCTGACCGAGGTTAAATGCCAGACAAGTTTCCAATGTTCAGCAGATTCCTCTCTGATTAGCAACTTGATGTTTTCAAGACTACTCAGCTATTTCAGCTGCCTTTGTCTTCCAACTACGAGATTACTCCTCTGCTACTGACAAACTTCAGACTCTTGCTCCAGAAATGGCCTCAGTTGGTCAGATGCTTTGCTTTGAGTGTGAATACTGGAGCTGCTGAGCAGTAAATTCTGACATTTTCACATGCTGTCTGACTCATTTATGTTCACTTCACATGAGATTACCGAACCTGAGAAACTACTGCAGCTTGAAGCGCAGTTTTATTTAATATTATACATTTAAGCACACAAATCTCATTCCTCTCTGTCACTCCCCAGGCTGTGTATGACCTGACGTGGGAGATACTTCAGGATATCTATGCTGAGGACCCCAATGCTGATCAGCCTCAGTGGGTCAAACCAAGACGAGTCAAGTCCTCCTCCTTCCACAGAGTAAAAACAACAGGAGACCTCTCCAAGATCCAGGTACACTACTGCAGGACGGTCACCACCAGCAGAAAGACATTCTACATTTACGTGTTTATTTTAAAATACAAATTGCCTTACCTTTAAAGGCAACTAGATGAGTTAGTTGGTTTGTTTCTTATCTTCCAAAGTGACTGGAAAAGTAAACAAACTTCACAGTTAGGCTTTGTTAAATCACCTTGGTTACAGGCAAATTTTATGGAGTGCAGTAATAAAATCCTTTGCAGTCTTACAAATTCAAATGTATTGTAATGCCTTGTACACACATCATGACACGGTCTGTTTCTTTTTTCACATTGTGCACCAGGAACTGATCTCAGCAGAAGTATTGAAACTGTACGGTCTGACAAAAGATCACAGCCAGAAGACTGACTGGCAGAAGATGCTTAAATTTGGCAGAAAGAAGCGAGACAGAGTTGATCACATTCTGGTAGGTCCCAAACCTTAAAAAGTATTTTGGGGGTTTGTACAGTGTTGTTCAGATCCTATTCTAATACACGATTCCTTTAAGTTTAGTGGACACTGACATGTAACTTTCAGTTGTTAAATGTTCCCATTTTACTCACAGCAATATAAACAACTGATGTCAGTCACTGTGCTTCAGTAGTTGACCCTGTTTGTCTCTCAGGTTCAGGAACTTCACGAGGAGGAAGCCCAGTGGGTCAACTATGATGAGGACGAGCTGTTTGTCAAGATGCAGCTGGCAGACAGCATATTCGATGCTCTGCTGAAGGACACTGCAAATGTGCTGACGCTAATCTACGACAAGAGGGCCAAAAGAGAAAACACCCTCTCCTGACAGCTTTCCCGCTCAGATTTTAACTACAACCTCTAGCTCAATCCCAGTCTTTCTTCACCCCCAGTGAACTCCAGCCAACCTCCCGCCGCTTGGTCTTCCACCAGCTGATGTGCCAACAGCAACCCTCAGATGCCTTCAGTCCCAGCATTACCTCTCAGCTGAACAACTCCTACTTATCTCTGTGACAATAATTTGCTGAATTTTGCTTCAGCTAACTGTAGTGGTTACATAATTTGTTCTACACACAAAATGCCTCTTGAGCAACCCAGCCTTCTTAAACCTTAACACCACCTAGTCTCAGTTCTCACCTCCTGGACTGGTCCTTTTGTAAATGCCAGTTGGAGAATGAGTAGATGTTTTCATAGAATGGACTGTGCCATTTGTTCGCATTTAAAGTCCATCGATGCTGCTAAGTTGACCGTTCCATGGGAGACTGTAAAATAAAATCCACTTGGAACAAAAGTAGGTTGTTATATTTGTATTGAATCTTAAAGTAAATATATATATATATGAATTCAAAGATTAGAGTAGCAGATAAAGAATATACAGTGTAGTCCATAAGTGATTTGACAGTGACACATTATTGTGTTGGCTTCGTAATCCAGCTCACTGACATTAAACAGTGGCTATGAAGTTAAACTTTTAGCTGTAATTTGAGGGTTTTTACATCCATATTGGGTGATCAGTGATCGGCTCCCACATTTAAGTGGTCCGTAAGCAAGCTTTAAGTTAATATCATAATGCATTATTGCAGCAATCTTCACATCTTGGTTGTTTCTGAGACTTTTTGCTTTTGTCTGGTCTTCAGCAAGTACAACACATGCTCAGTTGGACACCAGTCACTGTTTGGCCCTAAATACTTTTTGTTTGCTTTGGCGTCATGTCCTGTTGCATTGGCTCTTAATTGGGAGACTATGTTTACAAAAAAGCTGTGAGTCTAACTTTATAATCATTGTTGAATTTCTAACTCAGTGTGCCGGAGGAGAGCTAAAACGGTTTCAGTTCGTCACTGATCGAATATTGTGAGACTATGCTGCATTGGAGTGTCACTGAGATCAGATATTGTGTGGGGGAAAAAACTATTTGCCTCCACAATTATATTATTTATTGCGTGAAAACGTTTGATTAGAGGAGTAAGGAACATTTTGAACTGTAAATGATCTTGAGAACAGATTTTAACATCTAATGAAAACTGTACAAAAAGCACAAACAGAAATGTGAATGTGAACACGGCAATATATTACGTAGGAGGTTTTAAAGAATGCTATTGAAACCAGAAAAAGAACATGGGGAGAAAAAAACTGTTTTAATATTTAAATGTCGTAGTGTTAATGATTAATTAGAAGTGTTCTGTATGACTTTTATCGAGGCCACAGCTGTCCAACTGGTCGACACAATCACTGTGTCCCACTTTCATACTACACATACACTGTGTTCTTATGTTAACAGGTTGAAAACGTCTTAAACAACCAGCAAAGAAAATGCTTCAAAGCTTTTGCGCCCCATTTAACAATGTTTATGAGTTAGCATTTGGAGACAAACCCAAAAGTAATTTTAATATACATGCTGGTATTTTCATATTTCATTCGGTCTTTTTTGTGTGTGTAACACTACATACTTAAAAAAAAAACAGAGTATATAGTATACAAGTGGGACACAGAAGACTGGCAGTAGGCCTGACTTTATATATTTTAGACTCACATCATAGGACAGAACTGAAATGCTGGATTTGAGCCTTACTTTTCCTACAGTCCATTTACTTTCTCTGACCTGAGAAAACACCTGTGGTTGTCTTGTTTCTTCATCCCCCGCCCAGCCAGCTGAACATTTGCCCAAAAACTATTGAGTCGTGTAGCAGCATGGTTCTGTGCTCCACTTGCCGCTGTGACAGATTTGGCTTTACAGCGATCAGCAAGTTCAAACCAGCCTTCAGAATGTAGCCTGGTGATGTAGTCAGACAACAGAGGTAGTCTTTCTCAACATTCAGTTTAAGTGCCTGTTTAAGTTGGTTTATAACAAACTTTGTTGATGTCTCAACATCCTTTTGGACCTATTTTCTTTGAATGTCTCTTTCAACTGCTGTATACTACGGTTTTGTAAATGATCCTTAAATGGCCGCTCTTCCCTCTCACCGGTTTGCCAATACTTAAGTTTCTGCCTTATCAATCTTTCTGTATTGAAGCATAGATGAGGAAGCATTTTCTATGCCTCAAAGGAAATGTTTATGCTGACTCACTCTTAAGGTTTCCTGCTTCTTACCCGTGTCACCCCAGCATCTGTGCATATAGACACAGTTGAATCATTTTATTGATAAACTGTATCAGGAACTAGATTGTTGACACTCCACACGCACACACACAGTGTGAGTCATAGAGCTGATGAGACTGAGCACGTAGGACTGTGTCCAAGGGCTTGTTTTAGTCCTCGCTGTCGGCGCTGCTTTGATCCAACAAACTGTGTACAGACTCATTGTGGCATGAGTGACAGAGCTTGTTAATCTTTACTGACTGTTTGGAGCTAAAGTGACCTTAAACTGAGACTTTTTTTTCTACTGTCAGTATTTTAGGAGTTGCTAATGTGTATGTTCAAAATGTAAGTTATATAATGTAGAAAAAGACCAAAAACATTTGACACCAATCTCTCCATGCTGTATGACTTGTATGTCTGGTCTGTAGGCATATGTAACTGTAATGGTGACATGATTCGTACTTTAGAAACTCTTTCTCTCTTTCTGTAAGGCTTTATCTCAAACCCTGTAGGATTGTCCTCTTGATTTGATTGTATGTGGGGGGAGTTAAGTTCCCCTCTGTAACTATGCAGTACTTGGTCTTATGCATTGCTCTCCATGTGTGGACCAAACAGCTTAGACTTCTGCTGTAGTGTGTAGATAAATTAATCGTCAAGAAGCTTGAAGCTGTTTGGTGTAGGGCAGAGTTGCTTCTATCTGCTGGTCCGAGGTAGATGGAGCAACTTTACCTTCTTGTCGAGTTTGATCTGAATAACTGAATTAAAAAGTAGGCACAAAAGATTTAATCATCAAATTAACCCAGTCAGAATAGATTCACCTTTTTGAAATGTTTATGAATATTTATAATAATAATAATGTGTTGTAAGTGTGTGCCAAGTGCACTTGGAGACTTGTACAATTCTTTTAAGGTTGTAAATATACTGTCTATCCGATCTGACCCGCTGTTACTGTAACCTGAACGATTGTTGTAAGATAAACACTGTTTACTTTGCAAATATGTGCAAAATATATATTTGTTAACTAAATGAACTTTGAAATTGTAAATAAAGCTTTCATTGTTTCTAAAGCAACGCTGACTGGTTTGGTTTTGAGTTTGCAGTAGTTACCACACAGTGCTCTCACCGCACTGACAGCAGGCCAAGATATCTCCTCCTAAAAGTCTAAATGTTGAGTGTTTTTCTGCTGATTCCATTAGAACTGTGAATCCACGTTAACAATCTCAAAATGCAGAAAAATTGAAGCCTGTAACTCCTGAATTGATTGACTGCAGGGCTGCAGTGACTGCTGTGGACACCACTGTCACGTTTAGTAGCAATGTGGGAGTTACATGGCATCAAAAGGACATTACATCTTATGATTACACACACATTTTACACGTGTTCTTCTTGAGGTTTCTACCATTTTTTTTCCCCGATGAAGGGTTTTTGTGGGGAGGGTGTCATTTGCTGTACAGATCCTAAAATGCCCTGAGCGATATTGTGATTTGTAATATTGGACTACAGTATATAATAAAATTGACTTGACATGTTTTGAAATGTTTTTAAGGCTTATATTTATTAGTTTAAAAACCTTAAAACGTGACTAAAAGATAATGTGCAGAGATAAAAAAATTTGGAGCTTTGTAATTTTTTTTTAGATACACAGAAAACTATGTAAAGAAATCCTAACTAAGGTCCTTTTGATACAAAGATAATTACTAAGGATATTACCATTTACCAGAGGTGTAGACTTGAGTCACATGACAGACTTGGGTCATAAATGACTCTAGATTTGACAAAATCAAAAAAGACTTGCAACATAACCTGGAAATTAACACCAATGACTCATGACTTTACTTGGACTTGAGACATTTGACTTGGAAATACTTGATACCTTTCCCCAAGCACAGAGATAAAAAAGTATATTAAATAAAATTTGTGCCATGAATGAATTGTTTTCCTCTTACTTCCTGAATCAACTAACGTTAACATTATTCTTTGAATTCAGACATAAAACATGCAACAACATACAAGTATCATTTTGAAGGTAGACAATTTTGGGAAGAGAAAATTATAAACAACATGAGATGAGCTTAACCCCCTGAGACACAAACTTTTGTTTGGAACGTTTTTAACTTTTTCAAGCTATTTAGGATCACTAGGACCGCGTGAGTATAAAAAACTAAACATTGCCAATGATATTTAAGTCCCAATGTCTTCAAACCAGTACTTTCTAATTAACTGTGTCTAAGCCTGTTGCTGTTGCTAAAATTGGTCAAATTTGTTGCCATATCAAACTACAAGCATTATTAATCATAAATCAACAAGTTGCAACCATAAGATGTGATCAGGTTTTTGACTTTCTCCACTTTTGTCCACTTTTGTCCACTCTTGCTGCAAACTGACTTGGTAGAGATGGCTGCCATTTTGTTTTTACATGGATTAGTGTGCTGTGCTTTTATTGCCACTAAATGGCACAAAAAGTGTCCACGAACAAGGACAATGGGTTTAAGTTAATCGGAAAGATTTATAAGGTCAAGTAAAATGTGATGTCCTCATATGGGGACACGGGGTCTCAGGAGGTTAACACAACAAGCAAGGAACATACAAAATTAATTCTGTTTTGGTGCTAGTTAATATCATTATGTTTGGTGGGGAACACTTGATGACTTGTCTTGAAACTCAGAGTTCAGGACTTTGGACCTGCTTTTTCCTTGTTAGTCTTGACCTGGAATTTGACTAGGGACTTACCTCTCTTGGCCCGGGACTGGACTGGGGACTTTGACTTGCAAAACAATGACTTGGTTCCACCTCTGCTGATGCTTTTAACAGGTTGTTTGCATAACAAAAATGTAGTCAGAGAGCCTTTAGCCAAGAATATCACAATATAAGAAAATTGCTTCTTCAATGACATACTGATTTTGACTTCAGTAATTTTCTAAGTAAAGTGGAAACTAAATTAAGGTATATTTTAAAGGTATTGTTTGTTAATGTATTTGTTAAACTCTTTGTGGAGGTCAAGAATGAAATGCTAATTCAACTTTTTTGAAATGTTCATTTAAGTTGCTTACAAAAATACGTTGCTCATGTTCACCGGTATTTATCGGTTATTTTATTTTTAATTTTTGTCAATTTTTTACACAAATATTTTATTTTTTATGTTCGAGATAAAGTATATGTAATTCAAATCAATGAAAGTTTACGATCAGCTAATATTTTTTATTTATCGATATTTAATATTATTAATATTTAATGCTATTTCCTGTACGAGGGCCGTGAAGGGGCAAAAGACTGAACTTCTTGTCCTCGCGCATCACTGTAATACGGCCGTTATCAACGTTTCATCTTCAACCATCAGAAGTTAACGAGCGAAATGAGTGATGGTGGAGAGGGTGTGTGACTCTGTTGTGAGAGGTGGTTTTTTAAATGACTAGGATCTCCTCAGGGGGAGGACCCATGAAGGCTGCTGACCGGGAAAAGAGGGGGAGAAAAAGTTGTGTTAAGTTTTGTGACACGGAGGTGAAAACTTGCGTTCACACCGACGGTTAGCAGCAGCTCGGACGGGGAAGATGGCGCGGCGCTACGGCCGTGCCACGTCTCGATTTATCGGAGAAATAGAAGTATATCCCTCAAAGGTAGCAGCATCTGCGGTTTTGTTATGTTTTTGTCTCGTTTTCCCTCCTGCCGCGGAGGCTGGACTGTACACCGCTACTGACCAAGTCATCGTGTTAAGTCCGGAAAATGTGGAGTGGGTTTTGGTGAACTCCTCAGCAGCTATACTGGCAGAGTTTTATGCTTCATGGTGCGGACACTGCATCGCCTTTTCTCCGGTGTACAAAAGTCTGGCGAGAGACATCAGAGGTTGGTACGGAGCTGCTGCTGCAAGTCACGTAGCTGCAGCTGCTTATAATGGCAATTAATTCTGAGTATTAGTCCAGTGTAATCATTCATAATCATGATTGTTTGTAAACATTGTTCAGAGCTTGTTGTGCTCACATGACAAGCCAGCAAAAAGTCCCACAATTAAACACTTAGCACTAACAGTCATTTGTCTCTAGCTTTAATACCGCCTTGTTTAAACATTTTGTATCATCTGCATGGAGACAGTGAGTACACCAAGCTGTTTCTGTCTGTTAATTAGAGCATGTGATCTAATGAAAGCCTTTTTATTCTGGCTCTCCATCACATCCTCCAACTGTCTCTGTAGCTCTGCAACTCATGAGCCAAGAGAAATATCACACAGCCATGAGAATAAATATAATTAGGATGATAGCAGAGGGCAAAGTTTCTGATGATGGCAAGAGGCCTGACACAGTCATGGGGTATTTCAGTCCTGTGTTTGACTCCCACACACAGTCAACAATGGCAACTGATGTCTTGGCATGCTATCAAATGCCTTGCTTTGGAGTTAAGGGGGTCATCCACCTGATATTTATGAGAATACAAGAGAAATTAGGATTGCATGCATCATTGGCATCATGACAACCTTCAAACTGTGGATCGGCCTCAAAATACTTGTTTATAATATGTAAAATGATCAGTACTTAGGCCCACCAGTTAGGCTACCCCACATGTGATGAGCTCATTGTCTTTCACAAATTAATAATAAGTTTTTCTTGACAATATGAACTCCTTGTATGTTGATCTACCAAAGTGCATATTGGCACGCATGGCACAAGGACAACACACAGGACCCAGTTCAGTGTCAGCAGCCTGCACCAGGTGCAGTCGACAGTACTCTGAATATCTCTTACTGTAGCTCCATTTGATGTCTGTTCTTCAGAGTGGAAGCCAGCTGTGGACCTGGCAGCAATCGACTGTGCCGCAGAGGAGAACAGGAGGGTCTGCACCAGCTTCAAAATCAGGGCTTATCCCACGATAAAGGTATTATACAGTATGTACACTGTTTATACAAGCTCCATATACTGTGCTCTCAGCTCTTTCGTGATGTCTGCTGTGTGAACATTCACTTAGTTATATTATGTGAAGTTGATGACCAGGGACAGATGTGATTAGGAGAAGGTAAACATTTTGCTCCACTATGTCTACTGTTGCCAACTTTAGGGACTTTTAAAGAAAGTATTGGAGCCAACCTTAAAGGCGCAGTGTGTAGGATTTAGGGGAGTATATTGGCAGAAATGGAATATCATATGATAAGTATGTTTTACTTAGTGTGTAGTCACCTGAAAATAGCATTTGCTGTGTTTTCGTTATCTTCGAATGTTTCATTTATATCTACATAGGGAGCGGGTCCTTGGCCCCAGAGCCTGCCATGCTGCACCGCCATGTTTTTACAGTAGCCCACAACAGACAAACCAAACAATGGCTCTAGATCAAGCCATTCATGTTTGCGCATTGGCTACTGTTCTCAGCAGCAGCCCCTCTGTGACAAGAGTGTCCAGAAAACTGCTTTATTCAGTGTTTTTAATCAGCTGCTCCATTTGTTTTGGAGAGGAACAGACCCCTGCGGAAAATTTGACTCCCATTGAAAACCTTCTGAACAATAAATATTAAAGGAATCTTACGCTTAGCACAGGGGAGGCATTTTAGTTGGTTGCAATCTGTAGTCCAACTAGATGCCACTACATCCTACCCACTGCCCCTTTAAAAATCGAGAGAAGCAGGTGCTGTCGAAGCACGACTCTAAAAAGTCCTTATTCTTTTATCTTTCTTTATTCTTTATTCCATAAATTGAATAAAATAATACTTCTGAAGCAACTCCACCATATTTCAGCAGTGCTGTGGTCTCTTATCTTACAGCAGCACACCAGACTACATTTCTAGTCCCCTCACTTCCATGCCACTCCAGCACATTTTTCTGAAGTGACAATAAAACCAGGAATGTTCACAGTTTTGCTCGAACATGGTTGGGAGCTCCTTTGTTTAACACTTATACTGTATGTTTAATTTATATTAGCATGTGGTGTATAATGTACATAAGCATGTGTGGAAACAAAAGACTCATTTGCAGGCAAATTACAAAGGTATTTGATGAACCAGTGTCAATTCAAGAGTTTAACTTTTCATTCCTAAGTGAAAAGGCTCTATCTATCCTATCTGTTCCTGTGTTTTTGTTGTTAACACGATCATTTCTTTTGTGGTTCTGTGCTTAAGAATGGGCTAAAATCCTGTCTGAACACTGAGAGATCAGATTCTTCATACAGGAAATGTCTTGAAGCTGGCATTGCAAACAAAAGCTTCTTCATATTTAAATAAATTTAATTTAGGATGTTTAATGCTAGTTTTTCTGTGTCACTCCACTATAGTGCCCGTAACTTCTACGCAATGTTAGGATTTCTTCATCAGCGTAGTTTTGTTGAGTTAATACCATTGTCTGGCATAAATTTTAATGTAAATAGCAGCATTGGAACTATGTTTGATGAAAAAAATGAATGTCTTGAATACTCGTTTCCCCCATTTGTGTGTCAAAAAGGATTTGCAAATCATTGCTTTCTGTATTTATTTATGTTTCACACAGTGTCCCACCTTTTTTGGAATCAGGATCATAAATAAACACTAAAATTAAAAAAAAAAGTGAAATTATTATCTACTTACAAGTTAGTAGTCAGTCACCAAGGGACTTTTCTACTTTTATCTTTAGTAGTTATCAGTCTGTAAGAGGGTTTTTTCTTTTATCACTGGGTTAGATACTGTTGATGCAAAAATCTATTCACCAGCAGTGTCAACTTTTGCACAATCTGCAGAAACACTCCAGTGTCAAACATCTGCATTTGTATTTGTAGCCTATCTGATTAGTCAGCAGTAGTGTGTGTGTCACACTCTCTCCTCTCTGTCACCCAGCGAGAGCCAATGAAACAAAGAGCTCCTTCTGTTTGAACACACAATGAAGCTTTAACATCTGCGACTCATTTTAACCAGGAGGGATTTAGGGGTCAAGGCGAGCAGAGGGGAAAGCTGTAACCCCCCCCCCACGAACCCAACATTACACAACATGGCCGTGTGAGGGCTGTCTCATCTGATCTCATTTCTCTATTTCTCTGCACTTCCTGTGTAACCCAAACCTCCTCTCTTTCACTTTGCAGTTCTTCCATGCTTATTCTGAGGCTGATTCTGCAGGACAGTCTTTTAAAGGTACCACATCTCAGACCAGTGAGAAATAAAGAAGCCATCACCTTAAATTGTCTGCAATTTTTACATGCTCAGTTATTCATTAATGAATGATAATCAACATCAGTGTATAATGTTCTCTTGATGCTCTTTGACCTCCAGTTGGCACTCATGATGTTCAGGTGCTCCGTCACAGGATCATAGACAAACTGGAAAGTCATAAGGAGCCCTGGCCCCCTGCCTGCCCTCCTCTGGAGCCCGCTAGGTAGACACATACACACAAACACACACATACCCATATTCATTGTTGGAATTTAGCTGTTAGACTGCATGATTTTCATTAGGTGACAAATGCCAGTGGTTAATCTGTCAGTCAATCACTGTTTATCTATATGTCTGCTCCACTGATGACGTGCACTATGGATTATTTTTTTGATTAAGAAAATATGCACAACTATATTTTAATAAGTGAGTTTCGTTTTTGCAGTGTAGTCCATTAGGATGTCATGAGTAATAATAATAATAATAATATTTTTTAAACCTATAGTGACAGTAAGGACTAAATGTAACTAAGTTGATAGTATTTTTCCCCCCTACCTCTGCCTGCTACGATAATTACGTTATCAACTTGCCTAAGGTCATATTCAAATATCGTACAATATTACCCTTGTGTTTACATGCGTGTTTGTTTGTATAAAAATGCCACCAGCATTTTAGCCAACATGATGCCAGAATAAACATCAGGATATTCCCCGAACATTATAAGGCTTGGATGCAGCACCTAAACGTTTTTTTCCACAGCACCTGAGCTGACGGAACAGAAAAAAATCTATGCTGAGACAAGTTGTATTATCATTTCTGGACAAATTAAAAGTTCATTGCTCTTACAGGGTGTACTTGCATTGTTATGCTTCTATATTATCATTATATCATTATATAGTCTTAAGATGACAATAGTATTGCTTATCACAATTATTTCTGAGACAATATATCATCCACCAAAGGCAGTTATCGTGACAGGCCTACACCCATATGTCACACTATTGAACATTGTGCTGAGCTGCAGCCTTCTTGTTGTCCTGTAATCCCACAGTTTTTTTAATTGTTGCTCCATGTGTAGCTACAATGTTTCTTCTGTTGGTTGCAGTCTTGTGCTTTTGTTGCTGTAGAAACACACATTCCCATCATATTGCATCATTTCATCTGATCTAATCATTAGCTGCTGCACTGTTATTTGTTAGTGTGAGTATGAGGGATCAGAATGTTTCCACTACGATGAGTCTTAACTACTAGGACACTCTGCTCTGCCCACATACTGTCATGTATATATTTGGAAACAGGCACCATACAGACAGTTTATTATCATAGTGTTACAGGAAAAGGAAGCAGGAAGTCAAAGTTTATTCTTTTTTTCTTTTTTTTTTAAAGCAAAAGTAGCGTTGCTCCGGTCAGAATTATGAAGTTCTCTCTTCTCCTTTTGTACTTGTTTTCTTGTTTTTTTAAGAAAATAGGTGCGTTTCAACCATCATGCTTTCTTGCTTTGCAACTTTTGTCAACCAAAAGAACATTCTTAAGTGGAAATAACACTTGAAATCAGATATCAGACAGCAGTTTTAGTGTTAATGATTTTGGGTGTGGGTGCTCTTCAGATAAAAATAGTCTTGTTTGGGGGGAAAAGGAGATAAAGGCAATTCACATATCAGTAAAAAATAGCCTATTCAAATGACCTGAAGTCTCAGTTTGATTTCAGATTGTCCCTTTGTTTCTTTCTAAATAAAATATTGCACATATTTTGTTTCTTCCTTTATTTTACAAGACAAGCAGCTGATCCCTTTAAGATTTAGTGATGATGTTTGGCATTTGTCACGGCTTAGCATAACTCATACCTGTCTCATTGGTTTTGTCTGCTGTTTTTTGTCTCTCTCCAGCCAAGCAGAGATCGACAGCTTTTTTGAGACCAACAATGTTCAACTCCTTGCTCTGATCTTCGAGGACGCTAAATCCTACATCGGCCGAGAGGTAAAGGCTCATAGTTTCATCAGCCTGAAGAAGATTTGTGTTTCTTTGTCCTATAGTATATTATTTCTTGTGGAGCTGCAGAAGAGATGAGCTTTTAGAAATACTGAATATGGTTTCTCTACAACTACTGTATGTACCACCACTTAACTAACAAAACTCTCTTATGGCTGGCTTTACAGCTTCAGCCAGAAAGAGAACATTTGTTGTTAGAATAATCTGTTGTAATGTTTGAACTGAAATTATATCACAGGCATACATGATATAAGCTAAGTTATACTGTATAAAATTACTTTTTTTTGTAAATCTGTGTGTGTGTGTGTGTGTGTGTGTGTGTGTGTGTGTGTGTGTGTGTGTGTGTGTGTGTGTGCTGTGTTCCTCAGGTAACCTTGGACCTGTTACAGTTTGAAAACATCGCAGTACGGAGAGTCCTGAGCACTGAGGAGGGTCTGGTAACCAAACTGGGAGTGACTGAGTTTCCCTCCTGCTACCTTTACTCTCCTGGAGGTAACTTCACCAGACTTAAAGTGTGAGTATCTGTGAAGTCTTTAACATCCATTACATTAGACAGTGCTGTGAAATTAAAGTATTATCATCCTGACAATGTTTGGCAGCTTGTAGATTAAAGGACCAGTGTGTAGGATTGAGGGACATCTATAAGCAGAAATGGAATATGATATTCAGAATTATGTTTTTACCTTAGAACAAGCCCTTCATATTTACATAGGGAGCAGACCTATTCCACTGAGCCTGGCTTGTTGCACCACCATGTTTTTACAGTAGCCCAGAATGAACAAACCAAACACGGGCTGCAGTCTTTTTTCCCTTCAAAAGGTTTCTAACTGGGTGAAATGACCAGAAAATATCTAAGTGGCAGCCATCATAAGAGCTGCTCAAATTCAATAAATGCTAAGAAAAGGTGCTTTAGTGCTTTCTTTGTTATCTCCATTATAAAAGGAAGGGAGATAATGCTGTCTCTGTGGCAACAACATTTAAAATCACCCCTGGTAATAGCACCCGTTTCCACATAGTTATGTAGCCCTGTGTGAGTACAGTTGCATTCTCTTAGCACCACAGTTGTACTTCACATCCCTCCCTGACCTCATGATGATTTCCACTTTGTGTGACTGTACATAACCTAAAAGCCACAGTAGGTTCTACTCCATGCTTGGAAATGGATGGGTGAGGGAAGGGGTATTCACTTGCAATCTGTAATATCAACGCTAGGTGTCACTAAATCCTACACGCTGGTCCTTCAAGAAAATCTAAGAAAATATGTGCAAAGATATGCAAAGCTTGAGATTTTGTATTCGTTTCAAATAGACATAATGTAGTTTAGGGATTTATGATGATGATAATAATAATTATAGTTTTCTGCGTTTGCATTATAGATGTATACCTAATAGTAATATGACTAAATAGGGATCTTTTAGTTCATGGAAGCACCAGTTGATAAGCGTAATAGTTGTCTTTCTGAGACAAATGACAAGGACTGGATAGTAAGCATGAGGATTATTTCTCAAACAGATCACTACAGTGTTAGGTCACCCAGACGTGGAGGGCAGACTACATTATATTAAAAAGATATGGGACACTTCGCCTCTCTCCACCATAACCTAAACATCTGTCACCATAGATATGCCTTACTTGTTCAGCCTTTTATTTGCATCACACACTTCAGAACAGATGGTGTGTTCTTCTTTTATTGAGTCACTGAAAGTGACTAAACCCACATTATTTCCTGTCGCCTCCTGCTTTTGGCGACACCACTTGACTAAATGATGCCAGCCAAATTTTGGTCTGACCGCACTATGAGGGTGGTAGAGGTTACACCCTCATCATTGTCTTTGGTTTATGAGGTTCAGTGAGCTCGTAAATTTGGCACACACCTGAGCAGAAGTGTAATTAGCCAGAATAAGTGAAAACACCTGTGTGGGTGTGCAGGGCAGAGCTTCAATCTGCACACTATTTACCCTCTCCTCTGTTGTTGCACTAAAAATGAGCTGTACAGGAGAATGAAGTACTGGAGGGACTCCCTGTTTGAAGGTTTTATTATTTACATCCTGTCCTTACTGCCTGCTTTGGCACAGCCCTAAAAATGACAAACCCACTTTGTAAATATTCAGATAGACGACGCAGATTGTGGTTGAACCAAGCTGTAATAGTAACCATGGCTACACAGGAACAAGCACCACCTGCTACAGGATGTCTCAGCTTCACTTGAGAATATACAGAATTGCTAATCGTTAACTGTGATGCACAGGACAGTACACTGGTACAATATGAAAAACACTGTTGTTGCTATAAGATTTTTAAAAAAAAAACAATCCAGTCCATGTCCATGGTATAGGCTGGCAGTCTAAAAAGCATCCGGGGTACTCTGATTATAAGTAAAAATCCTTTATTAATGATGATCCATTATGATATTAATGATTAATAAAGGATTTTTACTTACAATCAGAGTGCCCCGGATGCTTTTCAGACTGCCAACCTATACCATGAGCCTCTACATTAAGCAAGCTGGACAGTCATTGCTTTTATTCTTAATGAACTACTCGCCCTATCTTTAAAGACCACCTTATATTTTTACTATCACCAACACCTAGTTTCTTGACCCAGTGCAGCATTCTCTGTTATTTGTCCAGCCAGAATTGATTGTTGTCTGAAGTGATCAAAAGGGCAACAGGCTGCATTTACAAAAGAGTTGTTCAGATACCAATTCCAGTGTCATAAATGCCTCTGATACTGGCTAAAATGCTGGGTTGAGTGTCAGCAACAAGTCTATGCACTGATCTGATACCATGTAATTTATGGATAAACTTTAAAGTAGTTTAACAGCCAGATAAAATGGCAGTATTCAGTCGGTACTGGATAACAGCTGATATGCAAGGTCAGGAATCAGAATCGCTATTGAGAAGGGAAACTGGTATCAGAACATCTCTAATGTACAAATTCTACACAAAGTTCTACCTGCTAGATTTTCAACGTTATTACTAACCTGAAGAAAGGACAACACCTGATGTAAGTTTAAGAGTTAATATTTCTCCATCCTCATCAAAACATTTAAAATAGAGATGGACATGCAGGATACATCTGCAAGCTGAATACTTGTTAAACTGTAAACTTTAGTATGTATTGAAGAACTACCGCTTTCAGAAGCAAATGGGTGGACTGACGTGAACATGAGCTGTTTTTGTGTAAAACTCATATGTTCTGTACCTGTTACATATTGATAACATCCCAAACTTTTTACAGTAATTTCCATTTTGCCTCATCTGAAATACACAAACACCAAGTTTGTTTCCCTTTGGTTCCTATTGTTCTGCACATGACAACTTTGCTTTCTGCCATAAACCTTCATCGTGTGCTCATTATCTGAACCCTATTCATGAGAATACTTTTAAACATCTGGCCTCTTAATGGGATCAGAGCATCAAAATCGCTTCCATTATTCACTATCATAAAGCGATGCTGATCATTCCTCACCCTGCAAATTCATCTGCTGTTTCTGCCTCTTTGTTTGGCTGTTTCAATAACTTGGCATGCAAAGAGGACTCTTTTTAGTTGACAAATGCAAAAAGGAAATGATTTATTGCTGATTTATTTATTCACCCTCCATCTCTCCCCTTCCAACCCCCCTCATCTCCATCACTGTACAGAGGGGAGGTTTTTTAATTTCTTGCATGAAAACAATGCCATTGCTTTTCTGGCTTCACCTGCCAAACAAGCCCCAGCCGCACACGGCGACAGATGGCCTCCCATCATCACTGAATGTCTGATTGATCCTGGGAGAGCGGAGTGTGCCTGTGTGTATGTGTGTGTGTCTGTGTGTGTACGGGGGCGTCTCACATCCGTCATGCATGTAATGTGTGCTGGTCCCAGGTGAATGCATTCCCTCCCAGCCCACCCTGATGCCTGCCTGCCCGCCGGCCCTGGGGATCGCTGGATGAATGGCTCTCCCTCCACATCTGTACACTCCCACCAGACACGCAGGTGTAATTGAGTCCTGGGCTGGTGTGAGTGAGCGTGGGCCCAGAGTATCCATCCTCCTTATTACCATCCTGTTCCAGCTTTACGATGCTCTCTCTCTCCCGCTCTCTCTCTGTGTCCCTGACAAGGGGAGAAAGCAAATGAGAGGAGGATGTGAGGGAGGGGGGAAAGAGAGAGAGAGAGAGAGAGAGAGCACATTAATGGCTGTGGTTCCAGTTGCGGGGTTATCACATGGCTAAATGATCAGCGATCTCTCTCTCTCTCAGTTCCACGCTACTCTGGCACCATCTGCTCAGTGTTTAAAATGCATTCCCGTAAGTGTGTAAAATATATGGCCACAAAAAATACAGGTCATAAAACAATTTTTATGGCTGTGGACTGCTGAAACAAAAGGTTGAAATAAAAAAAACAGCGCATTTGTTTCAGGTTTGCTGCAGGATTAGAGTCTTAACACACGGCTGTACAAACTGGGTTACATAGACACAACATGGCCAAAAGTGTGTGGGCTTTTTTGTGTTTTATTGATTTAAAATGTATTTTGCCAGGGTTTCCCTCTGAGATCAGAATTCTCCTTTACAAGAGGGACCTGGCCGAGGTAGCAGCTGTACAAAATTACAGTATATTAAAATACAACATGACGTTCACAGTAAAATAGAAGACCAGCTGTTTAACACAGTAGCCTCTCAACAAAAACAACCACATGCATCTATGACCACATTGTTCATGATGCCCTTAAAGTCATAAATGCATATAAAAGTTTCTAATTTTAGATTTTTTTTAACAGTTTTTCCATGTTCAGAGTTTATAGTAGGAGAATACAGTTTTCCCCAGATCTGTCAAAACTAACTCCCAGAGCTAAGACAGAGAACAGTACAGAAGTAAGCTGGACGTTTATCAAATGCATCTGTTCATTACTCCCGCATGTGATTGTTGAATCTTGTTTCAAAATGATGGCCTTTAACATTATGCTGTCACAGCTTCTGCTCTTGTATGGAGGCCACAGATGTTGGGCAATAAGTTCTGACTTGCAGTTGGTGTTTCAGTTCATCCCAATGGTGTTGGATGGGTCAAATTCCTCCACACCAAACCAGAAAAACATTTCTTTGTGGACCTCTCTTTGTGCATTGGGTCATTGTCTTGTTGAAACATGAAAGCTAGAGAGTGGTGTCCGCATACTTTTGTGCATACAGCTTATGATCAATGACCTAAGGGTCAGCCTCACCTGTCTTCCTTTCCTACAGCAACATCGAAGCTCGTGCTTTCTACTCTTACGCCCTCCAGAGGCTGCCGGGGGTGGTGCGGTCAGGGAAGCCTCCACCGGTCACCGTAGATGTCATCTCCAACAGCACAAAGGAGCCCTGGAGACCTTTCAACAGGTAGGAACTTCACAAAACCATCTTTATCTACTCATCCTCATTATTTGTTGACATGATGTTTATGATTGTGTGCCCAGTTCCAGGGTGTACATGGCAGACCTGGAATCAACACTGTACTACTCTCTGCGTGTGGAGGTGGCTGCTCATACTCTCATGGATAAAGAGGCCTTGACCTGTCTCAGGAATTACATCTCTGTCCTGGCAAAGGTAAAGTTAGCAGAAAGAGCACACATTTAATACATACACACAGACACACACACACACACACACACACACACACACACACACACACACACACACAGGACACACTGAATGTGTAAACCATATGATACACAATGTCCAGGTCTCATTATTTTTTATTTTAAATATTAGAAACATTCAAAACGGGAAAATTGGATAAGAAAATCAGTAACACAAAAGTGCTTGCCCTGCAGACATGCTGTATTTGGGTAATTCATCGTTTTCAATTCAGTTCAATCATTTTTCCTTCATTTTACTCTTCACTTTATGTTATCAAAAACCTTTTCTTAGCTGTCCTTGACACCAGGGGACAGAGCACTGTTTACTGCAAAGTATGGTGATCAGAAAAGACAGTGCTTTGGGGATTTTTGGGTACATAAAACCTGTCTCAAACTGATTTACCTCAAAAAAAAAAAATCTGTTTTGTTTACTCGAAATTGGTCTGAAAACAGAAATGATAAGCATCTTCACATGTATTAAACTGCAGGGTTTTGATGAACATCGAGTCCACAGATATATGCAGTTACAGCAAGTCACCACTAGATGGAGAGTGAGACAGCAGAATGTGTTTCCACATTGTAGATTTGCGCTGTTGTTTTGCAGTTTCCCTCCTTATAACATGTTTTTTATTTGGAATCCATTAGATTATTTAGAAAATATACCTAATTAATTGTTTTTGTCAAAGGTACGTTTGCTTTTCACCCCACACAAAACACACTCAATTGAAAGTAGAAGTGGATGCATTGACTAGAGCAGGAGGCCAAACACTCTCATGGGTGTTGTTGACCCTCTTGATGTGGGCTCCCAGGGGGATTGAAGCGTGGCTGCCACCCAGTCGCTGCCCACAGGCAACCACTGCTCCTCCTCTGTCATCTCCTCCTCCGTATCCTCATGCAGCTTTTGGTTTCACACAGGCATCTCTGTAAATACTTGTGAACTAACAGCCCTCTGTGGTTCACCAAAACCAAAACACCCCTCTTCTTTCACCACTTACTTTTCCATTTCGTTTCTGCGCTCTTCTCTCTTTCACTTTAACTGATACATGTTTCTTTTTATACTTTTTCCAGGCTCTCATGTTTGGCTGACTGTTATTTACATAATTTCACTCACTTCTGGCTGCTTTTCCATTTTCCCATTGCTGATCACATGCTCCCTCGTTCCCTCCTTTCCTCGTTGAATTGTGCCAGCCAGGCAAACATGTTGTGATGATGAGGCCTGACCTGCTAGCCCTGTCCCTATTGGCTACGCACCAGGCTGTCTTACTGCCCTAGTCTGCAACCAATCTCTCTGATTATATCTCACTCTCTAGGGAGGCGTTGTAGCAAGCCAGCGTGTATCTGTGGGGGGGGGAGCAGAGCAATGAGGCCTCCCATTAGCTCCAGTTTGTTTAGTCAATAGCAGCAGGTCCCAGTGGTATTTTTAGCCTGTCCCCCTACCATGATGGACCAGCCGCTCAGCAGGGCTTTGTGTAGCTGAGGAGGCCTTTATTGTTGTAGCTGACTTCGACTTGTGACAGTCTTTATTGTCGTTTGACTGAGCGATCTCGCTACAAAGAGGCCGAATCCTTTCAGTCAGTCAGCTTGTTAGCAACAGTTAAAGTGAGGAGATGTGATACCAGAACTGAACAAGATTCGGGATGCGAGTGGATGACACTTGAAGTGGCAGAAAATTAGCCAATTGTTGACTTTGAATTGATTTAATGAGTACATTTTATATTAAGTTTCATATGCAGTTCAATTAAATGTATTTTTAGGTTAGACGAATCCTGAACTTCTTTTTGTCTTCTGCTGTTTCTCGTCTATTTCGAAAAAACTGCTGGTTGTTGAAGAAATTATCTCATAGCCAAACCAAACAATCTTCTTGATTACTGACGCAATATGTAAAACTGCCTGCGTGAGTCATGTGATTAGATTAGAGTGAAAGTGACTCACGATGTCCTGACCACAGTGTGAGTGTCATCACTTCAACCTGATGACACATTTCCTCAATTATGACACACTTTTTAATTTTTGCCAGGCGGAATAATTCGTTAAGAGCGTATTTGCATACATGTGGGGTGTATTGGCTTGGGTGAGTTGACGCAGGCTAGTGGCTATGCATGTGTGTAGGGGCTGCACCAAATAATTATTGTAGTTGTTGATTAATCTGCCAATTATTTTCTTGATTAATTGATTAGTAATTTTTGTCTACAATTTATCTGAAAATTGTGAAAAATGCCAATTGCGTATCTTCAGATGGAGCATGAGTTTCATCTCAGCATTGTGGGGACACATTAAATGGGGAGTGCCTAGGGTTTTCTGCATCTTGGTGAATTTTTATGTACCAATTTGTGCATTTCTGCATCAGTATATGGTGTAAATGTCTTACATTTTATCATAACTATACTATAATAACTAAAACTATAATGAAAAACAAGAAAAAACACTCACATTTGAGAAGCTGAAACCGTCAATTATTTGGGTATTTTGCTTGGAAATGACTTAAATATGAAAATAGTTGCCTATAAATGTTCTGTTACAAATTGTTGATGTCGACATCTTGAGGATATCTCATTTGTATTCATCTCCTTCATGTATTTTTTTTTTTACCCTGACCTTAAAACAAAAACACTCTGGTCTGTCTAAGAATTGTAATTCCATGAATTTTGTTTCTTTCAGTCCACAATCATCCCATCATTGCATCTCCATCCAAACATGTAAACATGTTTTTTTTTGTCTTTCTTTCTTTCTCTCTTTTTTTTTGCACTCCGTCATAATATTACTAGATTTACTGTCTTGTCAGGCTGAAGCCGGATTTATGAAGCCTCTACATGTATATGAGGATTAAAAAAGTGGATCTTGGGAAGCATGAGAGCATTACAGTGAGGTTTTTAAGGATTACACCTCTATCCTGCTTTTCTTGAAAGAAGCCCATCAGCCCAGAGGGGACAGAGGGGCAGGGGAATAAAACAAAGAATTAAGAGGGGGGCTTTGGTCTGAAGGGACACAGGCTTCGCCCTTCTCACGCCAGGGCTTAGGACATAATGTTCACATATACCTACATTACAAAGATGCTCTTCTTAAAACCAGCTGTCCATGTAATTATGGATCATGTTACTGGTTTTTCAGTCTTTTTTTATTCATTTGACTGTTGTCATTTGTAGTTTCCAATCTGTGTCAGTATAAAAGTGAATATGTGTGTGTAAAGATGAGGCTGCTGTGCCTGGCACGTGTCCGCAGCGTTCTCCCCACGCCTCCCTAGGTTTACTGCAGTTAGATTATGACCAAGGGGCTTCACCCCTCTTTTCTGCCCTGCGCCTGGCCCGGTCTGCCCTGTTGCAGCCAACAGATGCCTCCCTCTCGGGACCCTCACCACAAGGAGCTTGCGGTTTCTCAAGTGCTGCTGATACTAATCGGATCAGGGATGACATATTGCTGGGGTGAAGGGGATTGTCATGGTCCAACTGGGTTGGGGGCAGGAGGGATACAGGGTTAGAGGAGGAGAAGTGTACGTGTTTGAGTGTGTTTTCTCTCCCTAAAAATGTAGAGGAAGATATCTAGTAGAGATGATAGATAGAGTTTAAATAGAGTTTATTCACTAGGTATTCCCAATATGTCTACAATATATGTGTATGAATTTCTGTGTATGGATTTGTGGATGAATTCTCATGTGTATATTTGTGGATGCATATTCTTTTTTCAGTTTTAATGTATGAAAAGCCTCCTGTCGACAGGTCTTGAGAATCTAGCATCTCACTAATTCACTTAACATTGAACACAGTACAATAACTATTATAACTATAACTTATTATACTACTACTGAACTTTATCTTATAATCGATTAAATCGTTATGTCGGCTAGAGTTGTTCCTAATGACTACTTTCCCCTCATGTAGTTTAAACTTAGACAAGTGGACTAGTCTAAAATTAAGGAAACATTCAGACAACAGTAAACATTGACCATTAATCTGTAAGGCTGAACATTGTTCAAAAAAATACTGTGTATATTATACGAGCCATTTGAAATTGTTCATCACATTTTTCTATAGCCAAATAGTATTATAAATACCACAGAAACGTGTGGCACCTTGCACATTATCCTGCAAAAAATGACAACAACTCACTGAATAAAAGTTTTCAATTAACATTTATTGAGAAGAAGAATAGAAGAAATAAATCTTCAGAAATGTGCCTGATTATTACAACCACATTTTCCTTGGGTGATTGCAATCGCATAAAATAAAAATAACTTTACCGACTAATATTGTTGGTGCTGTGAGGTAGCGTATGGTAACGTTTAATCATCATCATCTAAAACATGCATCACTGTTGCCTCTCATAGTTAATTACTAAACACTTACACTGAGAGTGAGTATTCATAAAGGAGAGGAGTGTTCTGTAAGTACATTTTATATGTGGAAAACAGGCAGCATTGGTTTTGGTATAACATTTTTTAAATCGCTTTAGTGTCGCATCTTTTTTTACTGCAAGTCTGTTAAATTAAATTTGAAGTGTCCCACTGTTGCCTGAAAGTGTCGGCTGTGGCTTGTGCTGTGTCTTTCCTTCATCGCCTGTCACTGTTTTTGGCACATAATTCATCAACATATCAGTGAAATACATTTGGCATATTGATTGACATTGTACGCCATCAGTGATCAAGGCCAGCAGTGAGGTTAGGAGGAGAAATCAATGTAAGATAAGACGTATGGTAATGAAACAGAGCAAGATGACACAGACTAATATCTGAGTCCATACATAGCATTTGCACAAATAAAAAGTTGAACATGGTGAATGTTTTAGTTTTTAGGCGATCACCAGATGCAGCGAGCTCATGAATAGTGTTGCTGTGGTGATGCTGAGTTAAGCCCATTAGCGGGAAACACCTGCGTTTTCTCTTCTGGTTAAATTCATGTGGCTGTTTAATGAGCTTTTCTGACCAGTTGGCATCCGGACCTCAGATCCAGACCTAAACCTATTATATCACTTTCCCAGCAGTGAGCAGCACACATCAGAGGCCTTTGTCAGCTCTTTACATCCCACCTTTAGTGTAGTGTGTGTGCGTGCATGGGTGCATGCGTGTGTGTAGCCAGATATCTGCTGCTGAAAGGGAAAGTGTTTGATGTGCAACAGCATTTAAATCAGTTTTCGTAAGTGATTAATATCAGCAGGGATTTATAAAAGTGTTGTTTTTTTCGCCCGTATCTGATAACTGGTTATGTGATCAGGCGTATTGTTGCTGTCACCAACATTGTGAGTGTTTGGTGTTTAAGTGATTGACTGTTATTCTTACTTATGTAAGGCAGCTGCTCGTGTGTTGCTTGTAGTTTAAACTTTAATGGTCCGGTACGAACTGATATGTTGAAATACAGCTGTTTACACAGCGACACAGTTTTCTGTAGGCCAAGCTGATGAAAGGTGAAAGGTGCTGCATGGAGTCATGAGCCGTATGGTGCAGATGGAAGGACAGAGCAAGACTCTGTTGGCCTTGGACAAGAAGGTTTAAGTAAATCACTGGGGGTCTGGTTAAGTGGTCAGGGTGTAACACACAGATCCTGTTAGAGGGCAATGAATAGACGGCTGAGCCGCCGACTGAAAATTGTGTGTGTGTGCAAGATTGCCAGTGTATGCAGGTGTATTTAGTTGGACAAATGGTGGAGGCCAAGTTAAAAGGACTCAGTGATGCAAATCGAAAAAGGTCCACATGATGGATGACGCAAGTTCTGCTTTCTTTGTCTCTCAGATTCACCACAACTTTATAGAAATCTTTAGTCCCTATACACTTTTACAAGAGCTTTGATTAGAAAAATAATTGAGTAATGCTTTTACCATGTTATTTTAATTAAAAACAACTAAAGTAGAGCTGTAACAATCACTCTGTTAGTCTTAGTTCATTGACAGAAAGTAACTTGGCAACTATTTTTTAAATTAAATAATGGTTTTAGTAATTTTTTAAGCAAGAATACCAAAGAATGCAGCTTCTTAGATGTGAAGATTTGATGCCCTTTTATCATACCTCATGATAAACTGAATACCTTTTTGTTTGTTTGTTTGTTTGGGCTGTTGGTCTGACTAAAAAAGACATTTGAAGACGTCACCTTGAAATTTGGGGAATTATAACAGGAATTGTGTTTTCTGACATTTTATAGATTAATGATTATTCAATTACTTGAAAGAAAATTGCTGATCATTCCCTAATGAAAATCCTTTACTGTAGTTTTAGACCCAAACGAAAGTTACCATGGAAGTCGTCTATTTGCCTGATGTTTAGGTCTTGAATAAAAGCTTGATCCCTTTGCTGTGCCTGTTTCTGAGAAATGGGACCATTACCATAAAGTGTTCCACAGAGAGGCTTACAGTAAGAATAGAAAGCACATTTAGCTGAAATTTATAAAAGTGCTCTTTTCTGAAGACATCAGCTGTTTCTATTGTTGGTACCTTATGTGTGAAGACACGTTTGTCTGTATCTGTCTTCACTCTGTCATCACTGTTCTCAGACTTCCATCAGCTGGATTTCCTCCTTCTTTTCGTGTACCTACCTCTGCTAGTTACAGTATCATGTTTCCTCTAGTTGTGGTTGTTACTATGGTGGTACTGGTTTGAAAGGATATAAATACACATCAGGAGGAAGCACTGAGTAGACATTGGCTAAGTGGTTGTTAGTGGCTTAGGAAATGGATCTTAATGAAGGAAGAGGCTTAAGTTCGGCTGCTGTCACATGTAGTGAGTTTCTTTAGAGGAAAAACACTCAAACCACAACTTCTGTGCAGCACATAAAACATTTGCACAACATAGTTGAGGGTGAGTTTGTTAACTGACAATCTAGGCATCACCTTTCTGCTTGGTATATCATGTGTAACAGAAGGACAAAAATTATGTTAATCAAAGGTGAATATGTTGATCTGAACAATTCATGTCAGGCAAGGGAGTGTGAAAGTATTAATATTAGCACATGGAAAATAACAGTCGTAAAGCTTTTATAAATAAAAGATATATACATGACAACATGAACAGTCTACATTTTAAAGCTGATATGTGGTGAAAACTTTTAACATTTAGAGTTTTGTATACTGACTAGGGTTGTAATGATATGAGATTCTGACAGTAAGACTACTGTCACAGAAATTAGCATGATTTTATGGCCTCAGGTATACAGTATGACACAGCTATTATTATTATTAGTAGTAGTAGTAGTGGTAGTAGTATCAGTTACAGTGACCCTTAAAGGAATGAAAAGAGAAGATTTTTTTATTAGAAGTGAAACTTGGGACCATTTTGTAAAGGAAGTTTATATAAAAAGTCTGACAGGCATTGGAGGAGAAAAGGAGATGCACAGGTGAGATTCTCTGTCTGGCTGCATTACTTTTTCGATACTCCAGATAAGCACATGTACTCGGTAGGATAGCCATCTGTTTTTAGTCCATGGTATATTTATCACTGTAACGCTAGTGTTGACTAAAACATGCCATTAATATCAGAGCTGTAACTTTATTTAGATTTTATAAACTATACTGAATGAATAAATCTAACAGTAATCTACCGACAGAAATATCACAATTGAAGGAAGTGATTAAAAGTAACTGACAGTTTGCAGGATTTTTGGTTTCTTCTTAATAAACTATACTTGCACTTAGAGCTAAAACAATTAGTTGATTAATCAGTTACTCAGTAAGAGATGAAATGGCATAAAAATATCACAGTAATAGTGATCTAAATCATTACTATTATCACTATTGTTGCAGTATTGTTTAAATGTGCTGATGTTGTTAAAAATTGAAAACTAATAAAATTAAGAACACTTTGTTTAGATAAGTATGAAAACAACACAGCCAAAACTTTATGCAAAACACATGAAAACCATATCAAATTTATATTAACATTAAAGATAGCACCTTGTGACCGTGCATCCAGGAGACTGTTGGACTTTGGTTGATGCTGGACAGTATTTATTGTGAGTTTTTCAAAGCACCGTAATCAAACACAGTTTTAATGATTATTGAATTTTGAAACAGCAGTACTAGTCCATAGGTAATTTTACCATGGTCTATCATAAAATCGGCAACCATTTCATCTCTATACTCTGGCAGATTTCTTCTCCAATGTGATAGAAAATTGAACACTTTTTGGTTTTGAGCTGTCAGTCGCACAAAACAAGCAGTCTGATGACGTCACTTTGGTTCCTGGGAAAATGCGATGGGTATTTCTCACCTTTTTTCAGACTAAATGTCGAACAGATTAATAAAAAAAAAAATAAAGGGTCAGTTGCATTCCTTCTTGCTTCTCACCTGCTCCAAAATCAACATTTAACACCTATTTCCATTGTGCCCTGTTGTTTATGTCTACAGTACTTTCCAGGCCGCCCAGTGGTGATGAACCTCTTGAGGTCTGTCCACGCTCAGCTACAGAACTACGCTGGCGAAAAGATAACCTATGAGGCATTCAGACAGATGCTGGATAACACAACTCAGGTGAGTCAAAACAAAGCTGTGTAGCTAAAGATCCAATGTGTTTTGACCTTATGCATCAATATTAATATGAACTTGGGCTTATTATTGTCAGTCAAGCCGACATCTAAAGTACGCTTAGTTAACTTTTTAAGCCTGTCTTCCATCTTTGGTATTCATTTGATTCAGAAGTGGTCTGTCCATTACATGCTGCATCGAGGAAGCACATTAATGCAAATTGAGAGAAAGAACGTACTTTTGTGAGCCTGAGCAGGCGGGCATCTTAAAGGGAGAGGAAGAGAGGAGCAGACAGGTAAAGCAGCTGCAGGGAGAACAGAGGGTAGGGCATCACAAAATGCACCCAGACTGATGTGAGCACGTCCGTCTGGGAGTAGCCTCTTCGTTACACCGAGATATCAAGGTCACCTGTCAGTCTGGACACATAATGAGTTCAGAACCACCTCAGAGGCACCAAAGTGATGCCTACTGTTTCAAAGAAATGTTAAACTGTGATCTTGTAAATTAAGATAGAGTAGGTAAAAAGATATTTTATAAATATCCAGATATTTCAATATGTACTTTGCCCTTGTCTCGGTGCCAGCACATACAGCTGAGGATCTATGTGCTGTTGTCTTTGGAATGAAGCCTGCATGCCTCCAGTACCGCCCCTCGCAAATTGAAAGAGTCACTTACTTACATCATTAGCTTTTAGCAGGCAAATCAATTGATCAATGAATCAATGGGAAGGTATGAATAGACTTCGTCCTCAGAGGAAATGGACTCTATACACACACACACTCACATACCAAATCTTTACTATTGACATGTGAGTAACCCTGTCAATCACGGCAGCGATGGCGATGCAGTGCGGCGAGAGAAACGACTTTATGTCAGAGAAAATATGTTATTGGATTCAACTGTGGCTCGTGGTTAGAGATCTGGATAGCTTCTGTTCATTAGTGGAGGGCTGAGCCATTAACCTGAGATTGACTTCTTATTGATCAAGAAAACTACGTGGAACAGCTTTTATTAAGTTGAACAGGTTAGGAGATGCTGAAGAGGCTCCACTTTTTAGGGAATCTTTGGAATTTGGTCTCATTCAAAATGGAAATAGACACATTTTTTGCTTAAACTTATCATTATGAAGTAAGTGTTGATTGCCTTAGTATAATGACACTATCAGCGTTCATACTGGTTCCCTATAAGCCTCACTTTCAGTATGCAGTTCTGTCTGCCACCGGGTTCAATCTCCTGGCAAAATGAAGGCTTGAACGAAGTACCTCAATGATTGCACAACCACAACAGGAAGAGGATAGCACTTTTGTTTTCCCTGGTAACTCCCGGTAGCTATCTCCTGTTACCAAAGCAGATCAGTAGAAGTTCTTTAAAGTTACTTTCCCAAGTAGTGAAAATGGCGGACTGTGGAGCAACAGAAGTAACTGTGGAAAACAAAATGCAGTGTATCATGTGTTGTTGGTAGTTGCTGGGCTCTGAGGAAACGGAAAGTGACCCAGTTGTTTTTACCACAGTGGCATCCAGGGCTGTAATACTTGAGTCCAGTCTTGATCACACATTTTTTTTTAAGTCTTGCACTTGTCTTGTTCTTGTGCTTTGTTGGACCATCTTTCGCTATTTCAGTCATCTCAGTCTGCAGTCTTTTGTCCAACGCCACTGCATTTTACAAAAGCACACAAGCACTCGACTAATAGTGAAATGTTACACACACTTATTTCAGCAACAGGCCAAAGCAGTCAATGCAGGGTCTCTGTACATGTCTGTAGTCTTTGTACGCTGTGTGTCTTAAAATTGGCAAATTCTTGTAAACTTGGCTGCTGGCTGAGACAAACCAGCCCCTTCTCCCTCTTCCAGCGGTACCTGCAGGCAGTGATAGGCATCAGCAAAATAAGGTGGTCTTGACTACAAGGGGATTTGTCAACAAATCTTCCCATGAAAAAGACCAAAACCATCAATGCTAGTTAGTCCAGCACTTAGTGCTTTTCAACTTCCCTACTTTCTCTGAGGCATATAGACATTCAGTCCCACTGAGGATGTCATAAAATTGGTTGTGTGTACTTATATTTTAAGAAAAGGCTAAATTTCCTGAAACAATCATTTAACAACATTCAAACTCAAACAGGATTAAATAATTTATTTGTTATATTTTCATCTGCATATGGTTCACAGTGGTTCCCAACCAGGGCTGTTTGCACTTAAAAGAAAGATGTTGGTGCCAGAGTGCAGGGTTGAGAGTTTCTTTGTCTGCAGTGGAGACATAAAACAAAAACATTAACAGAATCAGACTTTGGTTACGGCGATAGTACTTGTTATGGGATCAGGTTGTTGGTTGTTGGTTTTGGTTTTGGTCTTCTTGGGGGATTTGTTGACAATAGGAGAAATATAGACTATAACCAGACTGATCCTTTAAGCTATTTACTTTGTTTGCTGCTTCCCATTTGAGGGTTATCTGTTTGTCTGTTTTCTTTCTTTCTCTCGCCCTCAGTCTCTAGATGCTGCCCTGCCTGACGGAGTGAGGTGGGTGGGCTGTCAGAGTTCACAACCCCACCTGAGACGTTATCCTTGTGGGATGTGGACTCTCTTCCATGTCCTCACTGTCCAGGCTAAGAGCGCTGGGACAGGCAGAGGTACACACACACACACACACACACACACACACACACACACACACACACACACACAGATTGTCTTGCTTTGAATGAAAACGGCCACTGAAAGTTCACAAAGACAGGGGCAGACTGAGGATGAGGGCTTTGCGAGGCTTTATAAACAAATTAGCTGAGGAATGTTTGGTCCATTTTTTTCCACACTGGCCTGATTTAACATCACACAGAGACAAGATTTAACACAGAAAAACAAACAAATATTTCAGAAAAGTCTTTACCAGATTTCTTTCTTCTTCTCTTCCCTGCTTTCCTTTTTTTGTCATTGTCACAAACAAAATTGAGCCTAATTGTGACTGTGTGAAAAGGGATTAAATTAGATTAGTGGAATGTGAGTGGTTAATAAAACAGGCAGATGACCAGAGGCTCCACTCCTGGCAGAGACGTTAATCTCCCTTCAACAGACACACACACACACACGCACACACACACACACACACACACAGAGGTTAATCCTGAGGTTTACGGACGATCATGTGACCTGCAGATGGACTGGTCAAAAGGGGCGTCCATCTGGCCCCCCACAGACCACCAACTTAATGGATGGATACACAAACATACTGTACAGTATTGACCATAACATAAAACCATTTACACAATACACAGATTATTAAAGGTGTGAACACATTAGTAAAGGTTTAAACACCAGCCCATCCTTACTTTCATAAAGAGCACACACACACACTCCAACTGTCAGGACAGTTCATCTGAAGGTCCTGTTAAGCCGAGAACAAAGGCAAACAGCTCCAGGAAAATATGTTTGTGGACTGTTAAAGTCCTGAGACAACAGCACAGCCACCATTCACACAGAGGGTTAACTGTATTTAATCTCCAGATTGGGTTATCCCATTCGCATAGATAATTCATCACAATGTGGGGTTAACCCAGCTCTCTGTGACTCCTGGCCCACATAACCGTGGGAATCCAGGAAGCTGTGGACCCACACTGCCATTAGCAAGCAAGTTAATGTATAGAGACAACCAGCATTGTAAGAGCAGGTGATTGTGCTTTATAAAAGAAAAAATGACTGGTTTCTACTTGTGAAGAGGAGGTAATCCATGAGATTCATTTAAACATGCTGGGGGTTTTTTTGTAACAGCATTAACCACCGTTTTTATGCCTTTCTCTGGCCAGAGGCATTATCATGAACATAATATCTGAAGAATTCTTCATATTTGTCACAAACGTCCACTTGGACAAGTAATTCAATATTGGTGGCCAAAGGTCACTGTGTCCTTTCAAAACATGTTTTGGCCTTTGGGCCATAACACAAGAATTCATACGCTAATTATGACAAAACTTCACACAAATGTCTAATAGGATGTAATGATAGTAATGATATTTAACATCTGAAAGGTCAAAGGTCAGCTTCTCTGTGACATCACAGTTTTCTGCAAAAACACTTCTGGCCATTACTCAAAGTCATATCTCAGGAACAGAAGGGAAAACGTTTGGTTAGATACTGAATTGGTGACACTAATCTTGGGTGGCCATCTTGAAACTGAAATTGTTTGGAACTCCTGTGTTGTTGGGGGGAAAATGTGTGTGAAGCATCCATGTTTTCACAGACATGGATGTAAATTGGAACTGCAACTTGACTTGCATGCTCAGGCATACAACAATGAAGCGGTAATTCTAGTTTTGTAGCATATTACTAAAGATATTACCCACAAAACATATAAAGTAACAATATTGGGGCATAGCCCGTTCTCATTCCCTAGGTCAGCATCAGATTCTGACACCCTTTAGTGTCTGTATTAGACAAACCAAGCTTTCAGCTAACTCCAGTGTAAACCCCTCTGCGGCAAGTCTTGAGTAGGGTGGCAGGAAGGGGTGAGTGGATGGGTCAAACAAACATAGGACTTTTACCCAGAGAATGATGTTCGTATCCCACGTGAAACCAAAAGTCAGTGTTTAGGTTTTTTAACTGCGTAACATCTTGACTCAGAACAAAATTTGGTGTTAAGATGGAGTTTGTGATATTGTTTTTATTTTGACATACATGGCACATTTAAATGTTCTCGAAATTAATTTTCATCACAAAATGTAATCTTTCTCTAGATTCCCAGGAGGTGCTGAATGCAATGAGAAACTACGTCCACAACTTCTTTGGCTGCAGGGCGTGTGCCGAGCACTTTGAGTCCATGGCGAGGGAGAGTCTGGTGGAGGTGAACACATGGTCATCAGCGGTCCTGTGGCTTTGGTCCAGACACAATCAAGTCAACAGCAGACTGGCAGGTAGGAGTCAGTGTGATTGTCTGTCACCAGCTTGCAGAATCCCTTTGGTGCAAACTAGACGTCATTCTCCTCTCTGTTATTTCAGTTACAGCTGTCGTAAAGTTTCTTTTATTAGAAGTTTCCTTAAAATTTCAGTGAGGCAGCTGTCACAGCATCTTAAGCTTCCATTTTTGTGATGGATTTCTGGGTAAAATAAACTATGTGGGCGGGGAGAGGATTTAAATGCTCCAAAAGTGGGGGTGGCTTAGCGAATGTAACCTACGGTTCTTTGCTGTATGTTGTCCCCCTTCTCTCCCCCCCCCCTCACACCAACAACTGACCTGTTGATTAAAAAAGAGTGCTGCGAAGCTAATCGAAGTCCATGTTGCACACCTTACTGTGCTAAGCAATCCATGTCCCTCCTACTTTTTCCTTCTTTCCTCTTTCCACACTCCTCTTAGCTGCATCTACACATCCACACCTTAAGCATTACTTAACTCAGTTTTGGGGCAAGATCTTCAGTTCCAGTTTCCACTCATGGTCAGTTAGTTGTTTTTATAATATGACTAAGAGGGTGAGGGGTGGATGGATCCTGAGATCAGACACCAGCTGTCACCCCGTCTTAGTCCTCCAAGTATCATCTGCCTCTGCCTCACCCATTTTCTCTTGACCCCCACTGCCATCCTCCATCCTTCTCCACACCCTTTGATTCTCTCCCACACCCCACTGTCCTCCCACTGTCGCCCATCAGTCGCCAACCGTGTCTCATTCATATCTTCTCTAGATGCATTTCCCTAAATCCTGCCCTTTCACCTTGTCCTCGTAGGTCTGTATTCCAGACTCCACCCCTACTCTCCACTGTAGGATTTGTGTCTTTGAGGAATGTGTGACTACAAATTTTTATCCAGGTCATCCATTTAAACACAGCATAATTACCCACTTATTCACTTTTAGTAGGCTGTACACAGATAAGCATATACAGTTTTCTCTCTTTTTTGACCGTGCTGTATGAGCATATCACACTTCTGCACATTCGCTCGGGAGTATTAAACAGCTCCTAAGCATCCCTCCTCCCTTGTCTGTGTTCATATGATTTTATTAGGCACAGGGATGTCATTAACAGCCCACTTTGTTAAATCACTATCTTTTGTTTGTGTTGACTGCCCCCTCTTCTCTCTCAGGGACAGCTTGTGCTCTGAACAGCAGGGGCCAGAAGGACACCCGTCCCTGCGTGTGTGTCTGCTCCCCAGACACTTAAACACTATTCAACCCGCCACCTTCATCCATCCGTCTTCACTCTCTTCCTCTATCTCTGCTGCGGTCTTTCTCTCTTTCCACTCACCGTCCCCTGGGACTCATATCCTGCGCTTGACAAGTAATGGCACAGCATCCTTGCAGGATGGGTCCCCCAGGAACTAGTCCTCTTCTTGCCCACACACACACACATACACACACGCACACACACAATTCCCAAGGTATTGTGTGACAGCAGGTGGCAAACACCATGACACAAACCACACACGCTCCCCCTCCCAAACACACACACACACACAGCCATCCCAAGCATGGGTCAAGTTGTGGCGTGTGGCGGGGGAGTTAGTCATGGTGGAGGGTGAGTCAGGGTCCACAGGGGATAAGTCGGGTGAATCAGAAGAAGAGAGAGAGAGAGAGAGAGGGGGAGGAGACGGGGGTTTGGCTTGTGTTTGTAGCAATGAGTAGCGGCGTCTCCCTGAGGAGAGCACACTCCATCCCTCCATCCACTCAACCCCTCCTTTCGCCTTTGCCTAAAGTGGAGCTCTTTAGCAGGCCTCCCCGCCCCTCCTTTCAGGAGCAGCCAAGCATGAAAGAGCAGCTATTTGTAAAGCAGCCGAACAATTAATTTAGCTGGCAACAAAGAGGCCCCAGGGCCCTCAGCCTCCTCGTAGCAGCAGAATTAAGACCAGTGGCAGCTCAGTCCTGTTGCTGCTTGTCAACAGGCTGAGACTGATTCACATTTCTACAGACTAACAGCAGCAGGCCAGGCTGCCTTCAGGACTGTGAGTTCACATGCAGAGCAGGGTTTGTGCATTTCTTCATGCAGGATAACATAACATACTGGGATTTATTAGACTGTGTATCCTTTGAAATATTTTAATTCTGTTGTCCAGTGGTGTAGTGGAGGGTGTACGCAGATATACAGGGTATACCCACCTTATTTTCTGGCTGTTAACCGTACACTCACCTGTCAGCCAAAAAGCCGCTAGAATATATAGGAGAGTATACCCACTTTCTCCCAAGTAACCCACCCACAGAGTAGTACACCCTCCTCATCAACTACCCCGACACCACTGCTAGTGCCAAAATGGTACCTGAGTATTTCGTGCTAATACAGGGGTGAATTACATAGCCTTAAAATATTATTGCTATATTGCAGATGGCTTTTGTGATAATTATATCATTGAAAATAAAACAAAAGAACTGTATTAATTGCTGTTTGCCCTGTTGTTTTCATAATGTTTTGTCATAATAGGTTTGTGTTGTCCCCTTTTGCCTTTACCGTCTTCTTGCACTGTAGGTCTCACCTTTTATAACCACAACACTTCCATATTAACATAATTCCCATTCTTGGAAACAAACCAGCAGCAGTGTTACACTTATTGTCAGCCATGCATGTTGCTTTATGAACAAAATGATATGGAACAAACCTCAAGAAATATAAGCAGATTTATTTTTCATTTAAACTTTAAATATTGTCTGTACGCCAACAGCCATATAAGAAATCTGACTAAAGTAGTATTAAATTATTACAATTTTGACTTAAATCATGAACTAACTGTTCAAGGAGACAAGAAGGACAAACTACAGGTAGGGTTACATTAGGCTTGAAGTCAGTGACACATGATGGGAAACAGCAGTTCCAGCAGCTGGATGGTTACCCTTAAAGGATAGAGCTGTAAAAATGCAGCACAATGTGGTCCATAATATTTAATTGTAACAACAGAGCCTCGATTATCTCAATGTCGTGTTCAGTGCCCAGATGGCAATCTGTTCCTTTGTTTTCTGTTGTGCTGGGAGTTAAAACAAGTTACCTGTAGGTCGAAATGTTTCCTCTAGGGTTGCAGCGATACAACGGTTTGAAGGTAAACCGTACAGCGTACAGTTACTTATCTATGATATTGAAAGAAATGCATAGATTGAAAACTCTGACCTTTATTTGAGTTATTTTCTAAGGTCAGACTATTTACACATACTCCCATTAACACAGTGGTTTCAAGTTTCAATTATAGTGATAACACAATTTTCCAACCAACAATAACCCTTCCATTCCTTTGAGAGCCATTCTGACTGATAATTTAAATTCTGTAATACCGTGATAATGTGAAACCTCAATATTTTCTGAGGCGGTTATCATACTGTGAAAATCTCCTATCGTTGCAACCCTAGTTGCATCGTTGTGCAATATTCTGGGAGCGTGCCGATTTCAGCATGCAGACAGCCTCTCTTTGTTTATATGGAAATTAGTCTGGGACTCAATTGTATCATTCCTGAAATATTTGTGATAGGGTTGTCACACTAACCACAATATTAAAAATGAAACAATAATATATGTATTATAATGTATAATAATAATCAGCGCCTCTTAAATAAATCAGTTTCTTTCCTTTCCTGCTGCGTCCCTCCCAAATTGCCATCTGATTGCCTTTTCACTATCCATTGAGTTTAGCTGCTCTTTTTGTACGCTTTTGTACAGTATTAGTGACAGACTCTGACTCTGTGACAGATAGTGTGGTTTTGTTGTTTGGTTAAATGTTTTTATTTATTCTTTATTGTGTATTTAGGTGAAACAGTTGACATCTTGGGACACAAGACAAATTTCACATTTTTTTCTTATAATAAAGTGAATTCTTATCTTAGAGATATTGCGGTGATATCATTATTGTGAACTCTTCTGGCCGCGATAATCGTGTAGTGAAAATGTAACATGGTTCCAGCCCTAGTTTGTAACTGTGATTTAATGTTCAGTTTTCAGTTATACTGTATGTACTGTATGTTTTAATGTGTGCTCGAGACACATTAAAGTCAGTATTGATAAAACTATTGAGGCCCACCCAAGTGTTAGATCTGTCATACATTAAACAGAATTCCTAGTTAAGGTTTTGTCTCGATTATTTTAATGAGCATAAAATGTCTGACATCATGAGCTCTCCCCAGCAGCCACGATGGCTCAGTGTGCCATGCGGTGTAGCTGATCCTCACTTACAGAATTAGTGCTGAGGAAGCTAGTTTGACGTGCTGAACAATACATATTTATACCTGATGAATATGTATGCACGGTGGTGATGACATCTCCGTGACAGGCCATTGTGGCAATCTCAATATGGCTGGTATGGCTAAAGTCACCCTGGCCGCAAACGTGGCAAGCTGATTAGAATAAGGAAAGAGATCTGAGGCATCTGTGGCGTGTGTGTGGGTGTGTGTGTGTGTGTATGTGTGTGCTCTCACCTGCTGAAATGTATAAAAGCACCCACATGCTGCAGCCCATCCAGGACACAGTAAAATTGATGTATCCTTTATGTAAAGTACTGTATGCAGAGTACATACACACATGCATATGACTGAGATTAATCTTGAGTGGCGGAGAGGAGGAGGAGGGAGCGGGGACGGAGGTGGTGGAGGATGTAAATTGACAGTGCTGTAAAGTGACAGACCTGCTGCTGCTGCTGCTGCTCTGCTTTTTTTCCTTCTTTTCACACACACATACACACACACACACACACAATGGCCTGTTGGTGACAACAAGCAATTTATTACTAGATGCTGCCCTGTGTGTGTGTCCTTGTGGGCATTTGTGCAGAGTGTGTCTGTTGTGCGTGAGTATTTTTTGTACCTCTGCCAGTCTGTTTGCATGGATGCTGTGTTGTGTGTAAGTGAAGAGGGATGTTAGTGGGCAGCGGCTACATGAAAGAAAACATGTTAAAGGAGAAAGTTTCTAATTCATTAGAAGAGCAGCTCCCCTCTGAGGTTTCTGTTGCTCTCATGTTCAATTTAGAGATTGGACTTTGCTTTCAAAGGGGTGTGAAGGGACAAGACAGGTGGTCCAGAGCACCGAGGTCTGCTGCCTGAAAACAGCAGAGTGTGTGTGTGTGTGTGTGTGTGTGTGTGTGTGTGTGTGTGTGTGTGTGGGGCTGTGGGTGTGGGTGTCTGTGTGTGTACATGTGGAGAAGCTGTCCACTTTGGCCACATCTATTATCTCACCACCCCTCCCACTGGGACATCCCAGAAGCCCATTGATCATTGTTAGACCCTGTCATACACTCTCTCTCACCCACACACATACACACAAATATCAATCCCTAGATTACATGCACACAAACACAGACAGATGATTTACATATACACACTTAAACACATACATACACATATGCATATAGGCACTTAGTCTTTACGAGCACTGTGACAAGATCAAATGGGTTCAACACAGATTGCATCCAGTCCTCAGAGCACTTACATCTTCAAGTCAATGCACCAACAAGGAGAATAAAAGAAACAACAATGGATGAAGCAGCTGACTAGAGCGCTTTATGGTGTGTGATTCCTGTATGTGACAATGAATCTGATCCCCTGTAACCTTTTTCTGACCTCGTATATTGTATTTTATAAGTTAGTGAAGTACTAAGGAAATATGCTTCTTTACTTAAATTCCTGCATTCAAAAATATACTTAAAAAGAATACTGGCAGCCAGTTTACTTAAAGGAATACTTAACCCACAAAATGATCATTAGTGTTATCAGTTACTCACTCTACCTGATGTTGAATTTGGGAAGTGTTTTTCTTGCATGTCTGTAAATTAATGGTGTCTCCTAATCCTATGTAGGTTGGGCTAAATGTCTGACACAAAAATTAAAAAAAATTAATTAATGTACAATACGGTAAGTCTACCTCTGCGTTTATGTCTGCAGGTGCTTTGAGTGAAGACCCCAACTTCCCAAAGATCCAGTGGCCTTCACCAGAAATGTGTCCAGCCTGTCATATGGTGAAGGACAATGGGGATCACAAGTGGAGCCAGGAGAACGTTCTCCCTTTCCTCATGTCCTACTTCTCATCCAGCAGCATCCTCACAGGTACAGGTTAACGGCATAGTATCTTTTCTGAAGACCTCATATCCCATACATTTAATTATTTAATCCGTTCAGAAGCCAATAATGTTCCAAACACCCAAAAAGTATTGTTATGGTGGATTTTTAGTTAGCAGGAAAAAATCTGATTAGGATACTTAATTATGTCGGGTTTTTTTTTTTGTTGTTGTTGTTTTCTGTCCATTCCAATGGATAAAAAATCTTAACGCAGAAATCACAGAATTCTACAAATGACAATAAATGGTCTTAACAGGCCTCTTTAGCAAAAAACATTATTTATTATTTATGAATTGGTAACTCATATCAATGAATAAAGTGATGCTTCAAAACACATTTCATATATATTTTGTATTGTATTTGTCACCATGTCTCAAAATAAACTTAATTTCTTAAGTATCTCCAGAAAACAGTACATTGGAAAGCTCTTGATATAGAATATCATACAGAATAGAATATTCCGTGTAAAATGTATTATAAGCTGTCTCTATCTCTAGAAAATCAATTCAGAACAGTATTTCCTTTTTCATTTTCCACTGACACACAGATTCACTATCCAATCCAGTGGATGGACATTTTATATCTTTCATGTGATTTTTCACATGTTTAAGTCATATTACATCTCATGTGTACTTTGAACACAGTTTAAACACAAATTATGTACTTTAACAATATAATTAATAGAATAAAATTTGCCTTTCACTTCTTCCTTGACTTATAGTCGGCCATGCTTGTTAAAAAACGGGGCGTGGCTCTACTGTAGCGATTCAGGTGTGTTTAACATAGTGCTAAAGAAGCAAGGGAGATACATACCAACAGTAACCCCAATGAACAAAGAAGACAAAAAGGTTACAAGGCAACAAAGAGTGTAGGTAATCCCACCGTCACCCTAAAACTCCCATATTCATATTACAGTACATCTTTCAGTCATTTCTAATGTGTTAAGAGTCATACTTAATTTGAGTTTGCTAAACCCTGTCAAATTAAATCATTTATTCATAAATCATATCAAATCTAGTGTTTTAATTATGGACAGTAGTTTTCTTTCAGTATGTGTAAGCTTTTTGCTGTCACACTTCAGTTTTAAAGAAAGAGTATCTGAGCTGAATTAAAGGTTCACCATTGATTCAAATAAACTAAGGATGATGATAAAGCATTTGATTCTGTGACTTTAGAAATCATTCACCCGTGTTTTTCTTTTCTTGCCCTGTCAGACTACCTCGAAGATGAAAGTGTGATCCTGGAAAAACAAAGGGAAAAACTTGCAAGACAGCAGCAAGCTTTAGAAGCTCAGAAACATTCACAGAGGAAAGCCAGGGAGGCCTTGGACTCCATGACACACCCTCTGCCATCGCAACCCACTGTGCAAGAAGAGGAGGAAGAAGAGGGGCCGCAGGATGAAGCAGATGAAGAGGAGGAAGGCGGGGAAGGAGCGGCAGCAGCAGCTGAGATCGCAGGTAAGACATCTGAGACGACACCCTGGGCCAAACCCCAAATGGAAGTGGGTCGAGGCAGGCGGCAGCCCCACAGGAAGCCGAGCATCGTGGGGATGAGGATGCGAGAGCTGCAGGAGGACATCGTGGATCTCGACTCATTCGTCAACCAGCACTACAAGGCCAAGGCGCTGCGGGTGGCCGCCTCCAGCCGGGTCAAACAGCGCACCCTGCAGAGGAAGGAGGAGCAGGAGCCCGGGCCTGTGTTCGGGCTCGGCATGGAGCTGGACGCGGGGCTTGGGATGGTGGGCCTGCAGCCTATGGAGGCAGACTTTGACATGGATGTGGAGCGGCAAAGGAAGCGGCTGCAGAAGCGGGAACTGTCTGGCCAGTACTTTATTGAGGAGGCCGAGTTGAGCCGCAGAGGACGCTGGATGTCTGTGCTGAGCATCGGATTCTCCAAAGTGGACATCAGCCTGTGTGTCATCCTTTACTTCCTTTCCTCCATGTGTCTCCTGGCCATGTACCTTTTCTTTAAAAACCGCCTCAGGCTACGGCGGGCTAAAGTTTCCCTACCCTGAACCAAAGTGTATCCAAATTTGTGGAGAGGCAGCAATAATTAACATTCATTAGGTTCATGTAGGCTAAGGTTGGGTTAGTGTAAGGGGATGTGTCGAGATTAGGGCAATCTTAGGTGGTTCACTTATCTGTTACCTACAGCCAAAGTAGGCAACAGCGTGTTTTACCCTGAATGTTGTGGTGTCTAACTGGAGAGGAAGAGAAGGGAGAATTAGCAGATTACCTTCCAAATCTTTGGAAATTGTGTAAATTATCTAACCTTACACTTAATCTGGCCTCCAGAGCTTTTCAGGCAGCGCCTTAACTGTGGAAAATCTGTACGTATAGATGTATGTTTCCATCAGTGGGCTCCTTTGTGTGGGTTTGAGGTTTGTGCCTGAGTTAAGGATAATTCATTTCTGATTTTTGTTTGACCAGTTATGAAGGCTGAAATTAAACCCAGTATGAGATTTTTTTTTTAAATTTTGATTAAGTAAATGCAACTAATTTTTTTCTTGGGATTTTTGTTGCTTTATGCAAGTTATGGTCATTTGTAGCAGTCTGATTTTTTTTTTTTAATCTCACAGTAGGCAGAGACCTACGCTGCTTCACTGTGTACTATGACCAAAAAACCATTTTTTATATATTTACATATAAAAAATATTTGAATCATTTGAATTAAATACTCAGATAGGTTATTCTTTGATTTTAAAAAAATGTTCTGTTGTATCTTAAATTACAGATGGACTGTTTTTCCCTCCAATCAATGAGATTTTTGTGTTTTAATTATTAAGTGAGATGTTTCTGCATTTCATTTTAGTCAGATTTTAAAAACAGCCCTGGGTCTTAATGCTTTGTGGGGTTTTACCGTTTGTTGTAGGCTCAACTGTTGCATCATATTATTACATACTGTGACAGGACCAGCAGGTCCACACTAACTTTCACCAGAGAAGAGCAGATCAGCCTTCTGTTGTTCAGCTCCTTTTGAGGTGGCTTACTGTACATCACACTGAGGGTTATGTCACCTCTTTGATTATTACATCACACTGCTGAGTCCACATAACAGCTACTCTGGTTGTTTATGAAGTGTTGTGGAGCGACGCATATGTTCACACTGGACAAGGTTTAAGAATAAGCAGGATTTGTTTTTGGCTTGTGTCCACGACGGAGAGCTTTGGCTGGTCATCTCAAAAACACTGTGTTTTTCTGTTTGCTTCTTTGCTTCTGTCTGAATCAATAAAATTATTTTTGATAAGGACGCAGTGCTTTTTTTTTCAATTCTCTGATCTGACACTGAAACCTGACATTTGTTGAGGCAGGTCTCCTTAAATGGACACAATACATATTTTTCCTCTTACCTATAGGGCTATTTATCAGTCTGGATTGTTTTGGTGTGAGTTACAGAGTGTTGGAGAGATCAGCCGTAGAGATATCTGCCTTCTCTCCAATATAATGAGATGGCAATCAGTTGTGGTGCTCAGAGTGCTAAAGAATTACACCTGAAAACTCAGCAGCAATGTCTCTTTCCAGAAATCATAACCCAGTAACTAATATTCCACAGATCTTGTTGTGAGCAGTTTCATGCAGGAACTATTTTCTCTCTACTGAACTACACTTGCCAACCGTATCACCACACAGAAGGAAGCATGCATCTATTGCTAGTTCCAATGAGCTATCTAACGTTACACCCACTACACGTCTCTAGCATAAGAAATGACAACCCTCATATCTATTTGCCTGTTACCGGCTCACATGCCAGGGTGTACTTGACAAAGAAAAAGACCAAACTAAACAAAACCAAACAGCCCCATGGCAAGAGCAGCTAATGGACCACTGATGCTCTGCAGAGTTACAAATAGATAATCTTAAAAATACTTTATTACAAAATATTAAAAATGCATACAGATTAAATGTTAAAAAAACTACATGGCTAAAATTCAAAATACCTGGTATGTCAATTTACTGTTCTATGACTACCTGGCATGGAAGCAATAAATGTGAAAAACATTCAACAGGATAAAACATTACACAAAGATCACAGCTTTAGGCCCACCAGTTTTTCTGAATTTGACTGCCCCAGTCCTCCCAACACACCAGCATGGAATGACATGTTCATCTGTCTCAACCAGTATCACAGCCTCCATTCCTCATCCTTCCGATATTAAAGGTGTGAGGAGTGAAACATACAAGAGATATAGTCACTGGGAACACACTGCATTATAAGACTGTGCCACAACTTTTTTGATGGAGCAGCATCCTTGGTCCAAATGAGCAGAATATTTCTCCTGGCAGCAAAAGTCTAAAGATTGAAGAGTCTCTTATGTTTACAATTTGTAATATGACCATCTGGGAGACTCAGTAAGAGGCTAATAGGGTGGTTGTACAATGGTTGACGCACTTCCTTTGTGTTGTAAATGGAGCCGTCATTTTCACAGGAGGTCGTATCTGGTGGCAGATAGAACTGCATGGTGAAAGAGGCTTATAGTGAATCAGTCTAAACAGCAATGGTGTCATTATTCCCTAGCCGTTACATTATACAATCAACATTTACTTCCTAATGATAAGTTAAAGAGAAAAAAGGCCCATCAATCACACTCTTTCTTTTTACCAAATAACATGAAGTTACAGAAGGGATGAAGCTTGATCACATCTGTATTGTCTCAGTACCAAAATATGTTTGGAGAACCTCCCAGATGTCATTCACTGCAGGTTTGTTAAAAAAAAAACTCTGTTTTTTTGTTTTGACCAAGACTAGCAGGCCACGAGGCAAGGAGGGCCGGGGTGTTGCATGTAGTAATGGGGGGCTAAAGCATCCAAGGTTGAAGGAAAAAGCCTGTTGCCATCTGCTGTGCAGCGCAAGATAAATCCTAACAATTTCATTGGGATTATAGCAAGTGAATAATCCAGCTTTCCTTTAGGGACTAGAGGGGAGAGATTACCCTTGAGGATTAGCTCCCTGCAGATAATAAACTTTATTAAAACGCAATCGGATTTCGTGGGGCTTCTTCCCTCACACACTTGGAGGTGAGGTCCGCAGGGGGGCGGGCAGAAGCAGACCCTTGGGGAGGGTGACATGGGTGAGGCGGTTGGGTGAGGTGGATGAAAGAGGGAGCGGCGTGTGCGAGGGATGGAAGAACGGAAGACGAGGGTCTGATGTGGTCCGGATTACAACAAGCCCATCTGAGGGACAACTGATGCTTGATCTTGAGCTTTGTGTTTCCTGGAACAGTGGCTTGAATTCCCTTGACTCTTGTCCACAGCCTCTCTCTCTCTCTCTCTCTCTCTCTCTCTCTCTCACACACACACACACACACACGCATACACACACTCTGATCTTGTCCAAAAACCCACTACATTTCTTCATCCAAACCACGTTTTCAGCATCAGCAGTATGACAGGTTTTGATGGTGAATTAGTTGAGTTGAGGCACTCGATTCCTCTAACATCACACACACACACACACACACACACACACACACACAATAGGCTGATTAATAGCCCTACATTAAAGCATAGGAGCATCAAGGCTGAGCAGCTGTGGTTCTGTGACTTAATCAAACTCTCGGATACTTTGAATTAGACCCTCAATGACACATTATGATTGCCAGAATGGATCGAGAAAAACACAGTTTGTCACGGGGAAGCTTCTGCATGTTATTTATTCCTTTTTCAAACATTATCCAATATATCACCTGACAAATTTTAATATCAGGGTGGGCTGTGGGGTTTTTTATACTTAGGAAACTGTCAGACTAAAGGAGGAATTATGTGTCCTTCTTAAACTTTTTTTTTCTGTGTTTATTTGTTTAATATCTGACTGTAATCACTGCCTGATATTTTGTTTGCTTTGCTATCACTTTATCACAGAAAAGGATCTTGAAAATAACATGAAACACATTCATGACATGTCTCTTGGTGTAAGTACTTTTCCTCCACACATCTGATCTGTTAATCTGTTTAAATGTTTACCTGTGTTCGTTATGGGATTGGAGTCAGCGATGCTTCGTGCTGCTTACTCTACAGAAGCCCTTTATCAGGTGCTGAGAGCCTCAGTGAGTTGCAAGTGTTATGCTGGTTCAGACTAATGATGGTTAATGAGGAAGTTGGCAGCGATGTAATATGTGTTCGCAGCTCTGCCAAGGCTGAGGTGAGCGGTTCACATTGAGGACAGATGCCTTAAATTGAAATCAAGACACATTCAGGGCTGTTTTTGCTCTGTGTCTGTCTGAATGCAGACCAAGAATCAGTTTATATACAGGAATTTGATTTGAGGGATGTTGCTGCAGATCAAATGAAACAGAACAACAGAAAAATAGTTAAAATATAAACTGTACATATTTGGAGTGATGACATATTAAAGGGAAATTTCGGTTTATTTCAACCCGTCTCCTATCGTCCTAAATTTGTTTCAAGTCACTAGTGACATAAAAATAATAGTTAGCATGTTAGCCGTTAGCCTAGATACAGCCGGGGCACATAGTAGCATTGGACCTGTTAAAACGTAAGTGAAAGAGCAACCTTTCAAGTGCAAAGTTAGTCAACTAAACAAGCTTTTTCTCCACAAAGACCGCCTCATAACGTTAGGATAAATGTCAGAGAACATATAGAAAATGACATGCAAACATGTTGTCTTACCTTACCGGTGTGGTGTGCTGCCATGTTTGTTTACCATTTAGCTCTGCTTTCCAAAGCGCGGCCGAAATATCGCGAGAACAAGCAGCGATCTCATAGCGTGCCTGAACAAGCAGCAAAAGCTGGAAGGCAGAACCGGACAGTAGCCTGAAAAGTTTATTATATTATATATATTATATATATTTATTTTATGAAAGATTTATAGAATAATGGCTGACTTTTTGCCAGACTTCGACTTTGTGGAGGAGGAATTTGATTTTGCAGAGTTTGATGGCCGTCCTTATTTATTCGAGCCAGAATACACTGACGAAGAGCTTCGTGAAATTGAAGAACGGAGGAGGAGGAGGAGAGAGAGAGGCGCAACAGGTAGAGGACGAGAGAGGAGGAATGGCTGCTGCAAGGCTGCGTAGCTCTGGAGATTGGTGGTGTACCTGTGAATGCTGTGCCCCAATGCCCACAGAAGAGGAATGCCTCTGTTGCAAGGAATGGGACCGGTTGCAGCCTTATTTTCAAGGTCTGGATGTGACCGAGGACGAGACACCTCCACCTGGAGTAGTATCCAGCTGGGCTCTATCTAGAGCTCGCGAGATATATTTCGGCCGCGCTTTGGAAAGCAGAGCTAAATGGTAAACAAACATGGCAGCACACCGGTAAGGTAAGACAACACGTTTACATGTCGTTTTCTATATGTTCTCTGACATTTATCCTAACAATATGAGGCGGTCTTTGTGGAAAAAGCTTGTTTAGTGGACTAACTTTGCACTTGAAGTATGCCTGTTCACTTATGTTTTAACAGGTCTGATGCTACTATGCACCCCAACTGTATCTAGGCTAACGGCTAACATGCTAACTATTATTTTTATGTCACTAGTCACTTGAAACAAATTTAGGACGATAGGAGACGGGTTGAAATAAACTGAAATTTCCCTTTAAAGGAAAAATCGTTAGGTGTTGGGCTACTCTTGTGTGTGTAGTTGCACAGTTATGCTGCAAGCTTAACTTTACAGCAAGATGGCCTTCGAAATAAACATATTATAATGATCTATTGTAAAAAAAAAAATTAACTAGTATAAATTAGTAACATTATCTCTCATGCCAAGAAGAAACAAAGTGGTGACAGAAGTGTATGAACAGTGATGCAGTGGAGAGTATACTGGCCATTTACAGTATACCACCTATCAGCCAAAAAGCCATTGGAATATATGGGCATTTACCCACTTCCTCCTTAGTAACCTTTCCCTCTACCCATGGGTGTATTACCGAACAGGCCTACCGGGCCCAGGCCCAGAGCCAGAGCCTTTGCTTTAAGTCACCATTATTAACTTTGACTTTCTTGTCAAAGAGCTTAGTCATTCATGTCAGTAACATAAGCTGTGTCTCAATTCAGGGGTTGCAGCCTTCGAAAGCTGCATTTGAAGACCAATTTCGTCACAGCGGTGCAACCAAGGTTATCCCATTTTGAAGGCTCCTTCAAATGCAGCTGAAAAATGTCGCCTTCTTTCCCAGAATTTTGAGGATGCAATAGATGAATCCTTTGTGGTCCAGCCTATCTGAAGATGCACTGTGCACCTGTGACGATTGGTTTGTTTTCATTATGGCTGTAAAAATAATGGACATAGCAACTGTGACGTCACCCATTGGTTTGTGGACCCAAGTTTTAAAGCCTTGAGGCATTTCTGCAGGCACCATCTTGTTTTTTTGGAGCCATAAGTGTCCATATCTGGGGAGAGGCTGGCGCCGTGGAGCAGTGAGAGGTGGATCTGACTAGGAAGCTGAATATGCTATCAGCAGACAGTCTGTCACTCAAAGCGTCCCACCCCAAATCATATGTAACTTTAAGCTTTAATAAAATGTGAACAGTTGAGTTACCAAAAATATTCACCCACTGTACAGTTGTCCAGGCCCAGGTGCCCATTTTGTCATAATCCACCTAGGCCTCTACCGGGTAGTACACCCACCTCATTAACTACCACTACACTAATCTAGTAAAATATATGCAGAGTCCTCAAAAGTAAAAAATAATAAATTACATGACCAATAGCAACTTAAATGTTATCAGCAACACATTAGGCTCAGACTCTCAACATCCCCTCCATGTTGAGTTTCAGATGCTTCCATCAGGGCAGAGGTTTTGCCTCCCTAAATGTTGCACTAAACATTACAGATCATCCTTTGTCCCGTCTGCTATCGCTTATCTTAACCAGCAGTGACCACTAATTGTCCATGATTTACCTCTGACAGTGTGTGATACTGGAGTCTGTGTGTTATGTGTTATACTGTCTGTTTTTTTGTACTAATGAGTACTGCCTGTATCTCAAATTGCCCCTCAAGGATATAAAATTTTTACCTTACCTTACATTACCATACCTTACCTTACCTTACCTTACCTTACTGCTCCGTATTGTACCATACCGTACTGAACCATACTGTACCTTACCTTCACTTACCTTACCTTACCTCACCATACCGTACCGAACTGTACCTTCACTTACCTTACCTTACCTTACCTTACCTTAACTTATGGTACCGTACCTTTCCTTACCTTATCATACTGTGCCGTATCTTACCTTACCTTACCTTACCTTAGCTTACCGCACCGTACCTTACTTTACCTTATTGTACTGTATCATACTGTACCATACCTTACCGTACTGCACTGTATCATACCATACCGTACAGTACTGTATCATATCTTACCGTACCTTACCTTACCTTACCTTACCAGGCCAGAGTGCTGGAATAATGGCCAGCATTGTTTATAGTAAATTGGTTGCAGAGAAATACAGCATCACAAATCAACAGTCACAGCTATAATAAAATCTTGAAGGTCAAGAACAAACTTTGAAACTCAACTTTTCAGCCGGTGTGGACAAGAAGTCCTTAAAGTGCTTAAGAAAAATTTAAAAAGAGAAGAAATTTGAACAATAACTGGACGAGCTCCATCTGTCGATGAAGCTCATGTGATATAAACGTCCACAGCAGATCAACTTCTTTTTGTAATTTCCGTTTAACCGAAAATGTCCAGTTCCTCATCCCTCCTCCAGGCACATTATGCGGCATTCACTCAGAGAGTCTGGATTACTTTCTTCAGAACTTTTCCTGTGTTTATTCACTGTAAAACAAATGTGGTGCACTGAGACGTTGTTGTGTTATGAAAGCAGGGAGTGAAGGGTAAAAACCTCACCTTGCTGCCCTGTTGTTGTCTTCCATAAATTAGACAATGTAGGGTTTTATAGTCGCTCCTCTCCTGTATGCTCTCTGCCTCAATGTTTATTACCCCTCTGGTATTGATATTAAAATGCAGGAGGGGCCTGATGCATTTTTCTGTCATCTCTCTTTCTGACTTTAATAATACTATAAAGCTTCCTGCTGTGGACAGAGCGAGAGAGAAGGGAAGGAGAGTGAGGGGGGGTGAATAAATTATGAAAAGGAGGTTAATATATGGTGTTGGTATATATCACATCCAAACTAAGCCAGATCTCCTTTCAGTTTTAAACATTCAGCCTTTAAAAGGCAGGAGTCAAGTAGGGTCAGATCCATCTCATTTTACTGCTCTGTTCCCTCCCCCTTCATGTGGACGCTCATCTGCTGATCTCCCAAACATCTCATCTCACCATCAGTGTGCTGGGATGCTGTTTGTCCCAATGAGGCTGTCACTTTACTGCACTGCCAGTCAGACAGTAATCAACCAAAACAAACCGGGAGCGTGTATTTCTGTCTGTTTCCAACCTGTTTACAATCAATATCTGTCCAGCTGTGTGACTGCATGTCCTCCCATGTTGGTTTGTGTACCTCCTGTGTGTGTTTTCAATGACTTCAAGGAGAAGTATCTTTGATTTTTAGCAAACTGGGAGTCCTTGCAGTTCATCTGTGCACGGCAGATAGTGCAGGAGTGTGGACAGGAGGGAGGGAGGATCAATAACCTCCTACTATCAACTGCATTTAGGCCTTGATAATATGCTCCACTGCACTATTTTAATTTCAACACAAATCTGACCTTTACTTCTTCTCTTCTCTTCTGTTTCTGGTCTTTTATGCTCCAGTCTCCCCCCCTCCTCCTTCAGTGTTAGCATATAGCTTACAGGAAGTGAAGGTAATGACGTTGGAGGCGATCCAACACTTGTCAGTCACTTTGTTTTCATTCACTCAGCTGACTCTGCTCCTGTCATTGAAAGTGGGAAGATTCACTCCTCTCTTTCCACGAGAAATCTTGAGTTATAAATGGCTTTGATAAGACTTTGTTTAATTATTGTTTGTTTAATCTTTATTTTTTTAATGTCAATAGTAACATACAGCACTTCAGCATGCAGGACATAGGCTTTGTATATGAAACGGGGGCTTTGTGGCTCCTCTGCCAGATCATTTTAAGCATCAAACATTTAATGCCCTGCATTCTGCTGAATTTTTATGAACTTATTTGTGCCTTTTTGTTAATGATGTCAAAAAATAAAAATCCTCTGCTACTGTCATGTTACTGCCACTTCTTCCAAGGGGGTTCAGGCCGGGGCACAGATGCACCTGTTGTAAATATTAAGGGGAGCATGTTTCCTCTGCCCCCCCCCAAAAAAATCTACACCTATGTAAGCATCCAATGTCTCAGGTAGACAAAAATTAGCTGGCGGTCAAGTTTTAATTGAGATGTACTCATGAGACAATGGGCCCCTGGGCAAAGATATGCAGACAGGAGGAAGACACAGATTTTTTTGTGATTTTGCGTCTCTTTTGGTTGTTTTGTGTTGCGTTGAATTCATTTCATGTATCCCTGTGGTTGTTTTGCCCATTTTTATAGTTAGTTTGCATCTCTTTGTGGTCTTTTTGAGTCTCTTCCTGGTCAGTACATGTTACTTTAAGTGACATTTTGCAGGTGAAGACCCATTTAGTAATCTGTCCATGTGTGTACTGTTTGTTGTGTCTTGGTTAGTCCTCTGAGATTTGTAATCCAAATGGAATTAAGTACACCCTTGAAAATAAGGTTACCTTTGGGAGACTGTCAGACCCTCATCTTGAGGGCTCTGAAGGAAATCCTCTTCAGATCAAACTCTGACAGTAGAACAAACAACTGTTAATGGAAGTCTTTGAGAACAATGGTGGTGAGAAATACAGAGCTAAGATTTGCTTAAAAAAAAAGTACTAACATTTTGCACATATGTTTAATGTGGGGTTTTTCCTGTATGATTTTTGTGTCATAGTTCTTGTTGTGCACTCATCAGTCTCATTCAGGCATTATTGGTTACAGGTTTCAGATCAATAGGTCCCATATTTCTCACATTTCTCTTGTCACAAAGGAATGAGTCAAACTTAACATGCAGGTTTTGTTGAGCTTGATTTAAAAAAAAAAACAAACATTTGTGTTCACAGTTAATAACTGAATAGATTCAGAATTTACATTAAAAGAGGAGAACTATTTATATATATTTGATTTTACATAAAAACTATGTACACACATGCAACCATACAGTCATACTCCTACACACCACACATCATCACTTATATACAATTATGTATACATTTTAAATACCAGAACAATAAACAACATACTACAGGAAAACATCTTTTGTTTTATTCAGTTCTGCAGTCTGATTGCTGAAGGCAGGGATGCTGCTTTCACCCTGTGTGTTCTGCACTGGATGTGTGTAAGATCGTTGCTGCTCCAAGGCAGTCTACTTTTTCAGGATTTCATTCATTAATTTACTCTCCAGGCTTATGTAGGCTCATGCAGTGGGCAGCATGCAGGGTAACATCTTGGGCAGGTGCCAGTGAATCACGGGACTAAAGTTAAACTGGATAATATATCTGAATTATGTCTTTGCTGTCCAGAGAAATTAAAGAAAAAAAACCCTCCAGAGTTTGTCAGTGCATTTGATTTAGTAATACCACTGAAAATAATATAATAATAATACTGATGATGATGAAACTGGGAATTTTCTGTAATGTTTGTGACAAGTGCAGACTTTATAAACCTGCAGGGTGTCTTGAAAATAATAAGACTCCTCTCTCAGGTTATTTTTAAAACCTCCATCAGGTCTTTCATCAGGCAGGCTTGGCTGGACTGTTGCACGAGTTATTTGAGTCAAATGAGCCTATTACCGCCTCGTCTTAGCACGACAGGGTCAGGTTCAATCAGGGAATTGGAAAATATCATTTCTGACGGGAATAGATTTCGTTTGTTCAACCAATCTCTTCTACTAATTACCCAAATGGACAGGAGCTGTCAGGAGACAATAACTATTCCCTAATAGAATTTGCCCCACAAGTGCAATTTAATTTTCTCCTCCGTGCTCTCTCCTAAGGTTTCCCCCCTCGCTTTCTGCCTCTCTCCCTCTCTCTGTTCCTCTCCTGCTTTCGGACCAAATGCTTAGGGACACGGTGCCATCGCTACCTAATGTTGTTTTGTCAGTGGAAGCCGGGGAGATTGTGGACTGTTTCTGTGCGAACTGCGGCTCATCCTGCTGAGAAAACCCCCCCTTCAGCGGCGGCATGGAGGAGAAGAGAGGAAGAAGAGGAGGAGGAGGAGGAGACAGTCTGCCTCAGAATCACCGGCGAGCTGCGGTGATTAGGTAGGTCTGCACGGTGGTGTTATATATTCATCCTGCAAGCATGGAGGGGATTTACAGTTCTCTAAAATATGCATCTGCTCTGAAGTAAAGTCATTGAGATGTGATGCATTTTGTTTTTTATTGATCAAAACCGTCACGGTGGATTGTAAGTGCTGTTTTGCAGTCATTTGCACACAAAGTGAGTGTGCGGTGTGGAGTTGTCACCATTTGTAATGTGCATGTGCTCTTGTGCTGTTTGATTTTGTGTGTGTGGGTGGCTGATTGACCTCTGTATAACTGGAAATAATGTCCAACACATTAATACACAAATCCTGTATTTACACACATAAAAAAATAATAAATTAAACCCATTAAATATGTGATGTTTTGGCTCGTGATCAACCAGGCCTGCTGCACAGGCACAGTCAGATATGACAGCACAGGGTGACACACACACCTGTGCTATCAGCTTGCTCTCCCTGCACAGATGGATGTGTTTCTGTATTTCTGACTCCCTGCTCAGTAAGATGGATCTGTGAATCTCACATGTCAATGAACTCGTCCACTGAAATATTAGATCTAATTAGAGGTGGCTGGGTCAACAGCGGTGGCAAAGGAGTCGCCCTCTGTGTGAATTATTGCCCGAGAGCTGCTTCCTCCACAGCTTTTTCCCTCTCTCTTACAGTAGCACCTACACATGGACAAAGATCCGTCATTTCTCCTATCTCAGAGAGTGCATTATTCTAATCATTTCATCATTATTCTTGCTCTGCTTTCTCGTGTTTGAGTGCATTGTTTAAGGATAAAAAAAATGATTTGGTGTTTTGTTAAATCTGATTTATGCGTGAGGGCCTAGCAGTAAACAACTAGTTGAATTTTGTCAATATTAAAATATATATTTTGCAGCCTAATTATTTATATATCACCTCCTCTTTTAAATATTTCCAGTCATCTTGTGCAGTGTATTTTTCTTGATGGATCCAGATGTGTATTGTTTTGCAATTCGTTTTGTCAATCCCACATTTTTTTTTGGTGCCATCTCATTTAACGATGCAAAAAACGCCATTTAGTGTCCCACCAAACCAGATGTGCGCGCTCACATCTTTTCTCTTTCTGCATTTTGCATCCGTCAATTATTCTAATTGTGTTGCCCTTTGCTGACAGGTTAAGAGCATTTTTATCTGCATTGTTTTCCAGGGCAGCTAAAGGGGTCTCGATACCAACAATCAGAGTAATTGAATAGTTGAATAAATTGAATGATCTTGAGGGGAAAAGTGTATAATGAAAATAAAGTAAGACCAGATGACTCCTTTGCTGCACATGCACGCCATGGATGGATGGATGGAGGGATGGAGGGATGGATGGACACCTGGCCTGAGAGACTGCAGCTTTGAATCGCTTTGATAGAAAAAAAATATTCCAGTATTATCCCATGCCTGCTTTTTTAATCAGCTTGATGTGCGTTTTCATTTTACTAAATTACATTTGAAACATTAACCACACAAGGCGCACGGCTTATGGGATTGAGGGTCCCTCCAGTATATAAACGGTGTGCGACAATGGAATAAACAGTCCGATGGAAATACGGGAACAGATATGAGGATAAATCAGCATAATGTAGCAGCAAAGACAATGTGTCTTGTTTGAAATGGACACACGCAAAATCTCATTTATTTCCCCCAAAGATGGAGGACACTCATTTGTGTCATTTGTGCACACACTTTCTGCACACTGCAGATTGTTCATTGATAATTGAATTCCAATTTCTTTAAATATATTCTTTAGTGGAAATATTTTTCCACACACAAAAAAAAATCCATACATTTTCTTTAATGTAGAGCATCTTTTTTAAAAAATAATTATTATCGTCATTTTAATTATAATTGTGGCACGGAAATGTGTTGAATTGATACCATGATAATAATTATTGTATCAAATAAGTTATTTAAAATGTATATAAATAAAATATTGATTTGTAAAATTAAAAAAAAAATAGAAACCTAATTTCTAGTTCAAAATAAACTCTGGTTGTAGTTAAGCGTGCATCCAGATGTGTCTGTGCAGATGTGGTGTGACCTGCAGACGGACTCCCTGTTGATGAAAACTACCTGCGCCGCGTTTGGAGGCGGACCGGCGGGGGGAAAGCACCACTGTGTGCTTTTCTTTCCACGCTTGAAGTAAATTGGAAGCGAAGATTGAGTTCATCTAGCTTGAACTAGCGGCCCTCCGGGGGGAATATCTTATCCGGGAGAGCAGTCTCAGACGATGGGGTTTGAAATGAACAGTGTCAGGAGGACTGCGCCCAGACTCCTAATCCTACCTGTCACTGAGAGCTGAGAGACATCCAGCTGGATGGGCGCTGCTGCCACGCTGCCGGGAGAGTGTACACGGCTCAGGCAGGTGAAGGTGCTGTGGATTTGACTCAGACATGTGTCCAATAATAACACTTCTGTGTGTGGTTTCACTGTTGCTCCGAGTGACACCCTTTCACTGTGAAATGATATTTGAACTGAGACAAGAGGGGAAAACGTGTGCACGAATATCATTCTATTTTGTGGGAGATATGCACCTTTCATATTTGCAACCACGTGCAATGACAAAAACTTGCATCTTGTCTAAAGCATCTTGTGCATGGGGAACATATGCGCAGCAGTGAAACCTTCAAGGACAGCTCCCCTTTCTTTGTGAATGCTCTTATTGTTAGTTCCCAAAACAAAAGTGAGCTGTTCCTCGTTTTCCTGGCTGCATGGATGTCACCACCCCCCTCCCTCCTCCTCCTCCTCCTCCGCCTTCTTACCAGAAGGAGCCCTGCTGGCCCGGGGCCCCTCCAGGAGCCACTGCAGTGAGCTATTTATGGTCTCCACAGGAACAAGGTCCCGCCTCTCCGGAGACATTTTCATATACCATGTTAGACGCCTCTCCTCCTCTCGCTTTCTCCTCCTCTGCTTGTACACCTATAGAGGATGCTTTCCGCCCCCGGGGGCCTCCTCTTCCTGCTCTCCCATTGGCCCCCGGTGAGCCTCTGCCGCGGTGACGTCAGGCCCCGCCGCCCCTGCAGCGCTGAATGGACCAAGCAGCCTGTCTGATTCACTCCAAAACAGCTCGGCACGGCACGGCACGGACATCATCCCGGGAATAGAGGCATAACAGGGATAGAGGCTTGACGGGGGGACAGCGAGGACAGACAGCCTGCAGAGAGGAAGGAGAGAGGCCTCATCAGCAGCAGCAGCAGCATCATACTTTTGTTTCTCTCCAAAAGACAGGACGGGGGAGTGCGCCCACCGTGTTGCGGGTGTATGTGCGTGCGTTTGTCTCCCGGTTTGGATCACGATGATGCAAAGTGCGGCGGTCCTACCGACAGAGAGTCCTGTAAAGAGTTTACCGGAGATTCTCGGAGTGCCACTGCAACGTAAGACATTTTTTACCCTCCTTTTTTTTTTTGGTGTCGATTATCAGTGTGGAAAGCGGCTGGCGGGTGCAACCTGTCCTGCAGGGTTTGGCTGTAAGGGAGAGGGGGGTTCAGTTACAGTAACTCGGCCGAGGATGAGGATGAAGAGAGGAGGCTGAACCTCTCTGTCTTAGACTGTCACGTACAGGCCAATGATGTGTCATGCTGCTTATATTTCAACGAGCATAGACGTCTTAAATAATACTAATTATTGGCCTCAGAGCCAAGCAGAGACCATCCCGCGTGTCCATGAATCTTTGCAGCCTCGCCGGGCTCTGCAATAGGCTGCAACACTCACAGTGCAAAGGATGGCACTTAGGATGAAATAATAATTCTCTTATTTAAAAAAACAGCTTTTAATATTCCAGTTTGGCCTCAAACTTTGCTGCATCCCCTGTCAGGTTGCTGGGCTCACAGTGAGCCTTCAGAGGCAGCTGTTAATTTGTAAACGAGCCTGCATGGTCAAGAGATCAGACGCAGTTGTCATCACCCATCAGACAAACACACACTGACTTTGATTGACACGCATTACTGGGTCAAATCAACGCCTCATATGTTTTATTTAGTCGATTTTGCCTCTGATACAAGGCCTATATTTCTGTTTTTATGTTTTGCAATTAAGAATGATATAAATAATTCGTTTTGGCCACTATTTAACACATATTTATCACAGTTATTCTGCAGCATCCCATTGTAGTTTCTACCTTTAAGCATCAAAGGCGAGAATTACCTTACATCTGTTCGTCCCGGCGTGTTAATCTGTCCCAGGCCCTTCATAATCTGATCGTGCAATCAAGATAGAAGTGCAGTGGGATACATCTCTGCTCTGACCTAATTATTCAGAGGCGAGGTGCTCAAATGTACAGATGGACCTACTCTAATAGGCTAAAAACAAAAGCAAAATTTGATAACACAGGGAGATAATTAATAGAGTGCTCCCCGGTTTCAAAACACTCATAATAAAATGTGTTGTAGCTCTGAATATTTAAGTTAATGGCCTATAAATTACCCCAAAAATACAGAATAATTGTTTTATTTGTGGCACATTACTGTTTAGTGTAACAAAAAATACAGGTGGTGCCATTTGGAGTCCCTCGCAGCCTGTTGAGCAAAGTATTTAAATGAAAAAAGAGACTATATGTGCTCGGCTTATGCTCTTTAATTTTATAAATCGAGGCAGATTAAAAGATTGGATAAGGATCCTGCCACTCAGCCCCCTGCGGTACCAGCATTCATCCTGGATTTAAACCTGGATTATTCCGGGAATAAAAGCAACAGCGAATTTATCTAAACATTTATTCTACACCGTGGACAGAGTGCTCTGCTGACTCAGGGCAATTACACCCAAACTTTAACCTGCAGGCTATTAGTCTGGGATATAAAGTGTTTACCTCACGTTTAATTACCACAAATCATTCGACAATTGAAAGTATGAGAGGCTGCCAGAGTGCACTTATTCTTATATAGGGGAGGGGAGAGGAGAAAAAAACCCTGTTAAAGCAGTTTGGAGTTCTCTGAAAATGTGTTTCACTTCCTGTGTGTGGGATGATGGAGGCGATGAGACTGGATGGTAGGAGTGAATTGAAGGAGTGGAGTGGTGGCAACTGATACTGAGATATGAAGACCTCCTGGACACACGAGGTTTACTCTCTCTCTCTCTCTCTCTCTCTCTCTCTCATACACACACACACACACACACACACACACACATACACACGCACGCACAGGAGCTGGACAGTGGACCCTCTGCCAAGATCGTGCTGCTGTCCTTTCAGCACCACTTCTCTCGGTCCCGCTCAGCTTCATCCACCCACCACTTATCTGCAGATATTTAACACGACTCTAATTTCTCCTCACATAAAAAACAAGATCAGTGCACTTTTTTCCAAATATATTTTTCTTTTATCCATGTGCGAATTGACTCACTATCAAGGTGGGAAAAGGCCAGTGCAGCCGATGATCCTGTGTCTGTGTCTGTGCAGGAATGTTGCTCTATTTACTGTGTGCATCGCTTGGGCTGGATATTTTCTGCAACATACATCCCTCCCTCCTCCCTCAGAAAAACGACACCTAATCAAAAATATTAATATGCTTTTTCCACTGATTTAAACATATTTAATTTTAGCCACAAACGCCTCAAATTAAAGCTGCAAAAATGCACAAAAAATGCAAAACCACACATTTTAAATATATAAAACGCGTGTCCACACCCTGTGCAGGCTGCTCAGACCTCCATGTTGCATTAATCGGGAGCTTTGTGTGTTTCTTTGCAGACTGTGTGCTGTGATGAGATTAAGGCGGTTATTGTTAGATGATGTTTTGTCTCGACAGTAAACAGCCTCGCCGCCGCAGCCAGTGTGTGTGAGTGTGTGTGTGTGTGTGTGTGTGTGTGTTTATAGCTGCTGGGTGTTTTCTGACGTTTGCTCTGTCCATTTCTCCTCCATATTGATTTTTCATTATCGGATATCATGTGGATGTTTGACTAAGTGAAGCCGCGAGAGACAATTTAGTAAATATAAATGCACTGCCATTTACAGAATAATTAAAGATGATTAAAGGTTGTTTTTAAGAAGATGGGAGGAGGCCTTTTTTACAATAGAAATTTCTGTTAAATAATTATCTGTTAAAGGATGCCTTTAATTATGTGTAAAGACACTTAAATGTCTTTAAAATTGTAGCCGTATATTAATAGACTAAATTAAGGTATCTGGTTGTGAGGGTTCAGCTTTGAGGGAAAATGTGTATTTTGTTATAGATACATATTTGACTGGTTCATGAATTAAATTTCTTTTTTTGTAATTTAGTAGATGATCGATGCCGCTGCAGAATGATGTAAAGGAAGGTTAGATATTGTATGGTCCCTGTTTCTGTAGATGTGCACATGTGGTCTGCTGCTGCATCCCAGATGTGTTTTTCTCGTCTCGTCTTTTTGTGACTCTCGCCTTGACCCCAACATATAGCTCCTATAAAACCATCTAGAAAAATAACCAGGCTTCAGAGGTACAGAACTGTGTAACAAGATCAATAATGATACAAAATAAATGAAGAAAATGTCATTAAAAATAAGTATCTCTGCACTGCTGGGAAACAGCTCCGAGTTCAGCACCTTGGACAGTGACGGACACCTTTTACAAAGCGCTTTAAATACAAAAGTTAGAAGACAATATTATTTATTTTTTCAAATATAACATCGTTTGTTATTAAAGACAAAAAAACCTAATTAATAACACGATTTATAAGGATTAAAAATAAGAAAGCAGCGAGACAAAAGTGGGTCAAAAATATAATAAAAATAACATTCAAAAAACATATAGGACCAAGATTTAAAAAATAAATGCATCACAAGGTTATATGATCAGCTTTGTGATGCATCTATTTTAAATTTTTGGTTCTTTTATTAATTAAAATTAAAATTACATCATCTAAATTAAAATATTAGACTGATAAAAGCTTTTGAAAATGCATCTTGTATTTTTGAATATCATATAATTTAATACAACTAATAATATAAATGTGTCACTTGACATATTGTGAGGACTGAGCTGCAGGTTGGGACATGATGGAGGGAAAACTCACTTGTTTTAATGCGCAAATTCAGATTTAAATTCATGTAAGCGTTAATGAAACTGTTGTTATTTTATTGTTTAATAACGCGTGCATTAAAGCATTTATTTCTGTGGATATCATGGGTTGCTCACCTCTGTCTTTATTCACTGTCTATGTGTGTGTTTTGTTGTTTCCCCCGCAGAGATCCCTCAGTGTGCCGGCTGTAGTCAGCACATCCTGGACAAGTTCATCCTGAAGGTGCTGGACAGACACTGGCACTCCAAGTGCCTCAAGTGCGCCGATTGTCAGACTCCGCTGGCGGACAAATGTTTCTCCCGGGCAGGAAGCGTCTACTGCAAAGAGGATTTTTTCAAGTCAGTGTCTTTTATTATTTGACTTTGTTATTCACGTTTATATGTCTTCATAATTAAGCTAACGTTCAGCTCTCTGAAATAATTAGCTGGTTTCTTGGCCTGAACTGTGACCGGAAATACGACTAACATCAACAGGATGAAATTCAAACAAGCTAACATTAGCTTAGTTGCACCGACGGAAAGTTACATTTTGGTCATTTTTACCAGTAATTAATGTGACTGTATATTGTGTAACTGAGGGAGATAAGTCTTTAATTAATTTGTCTATATTCAATATCTACAAAATAACCTACTGGTTTAGATTTTATCTGGTATAAAATGAAACTAGCAACATTAGCTTAAATAGTTAGCCTACTTATGTGCTATTAGCATGTTAGCATTACCCCTTTAGCTTACATCTTTTTTTTTTTTTTAGGAATTTAAACAGTTACCTTTTAAAAAATTTTTTTTAGAAAAGCATGCTTTATTATAATGAAAGAAGATATATATTTTAAATTGTTTTTACAGTAAGGTTTTATCTTTAAGTACATTTTATTATTTATTATAAAATTATAAACCATAATATCCAGATTTTTTTTTCAATATTTTGATATGGTATGGCATTAATCATAATTTTTCAAATAGTATTTATTTTTCCCTTTTTATTAAAATATCCACCAATTTTTTTTTTTTTTTTTTTTTATCTTTAATATCTTCGTTTACAATTGTTATGGTCTGGATTTAATTACTTTTTTATTTTATTTTTTCTAATCGTTAAAATGATTTTGTATTAAACAGCTATCATTTTCTGATATAAAATGATACCATTAGTAAGCTTAAGGCAACTCAGTGGACTATTTGCTGATTTATTTCAGAACTGAAAAATATGTTGATGCAGATAATATTCATAAGTATTCATAATTTCCATTTTTACTGACCATTTCGTACTGCTGACATAATAAGAGAAACAAAAATATCAATACAAGAACTCAAAAACTCCTTTTCTGTTTCCATTTTCACTCTCTGCTTTCTTTCTTTCTTTCTTTCTTTCTTTCTTTCTTTCTTTCTTTCTAACGATTGGATTTCTGAGGCACTACAGAAGAAAATTGAGTTTGACTTTTATCCAAAACAGGATCAGCAGATCCAAGCTTTTTACTAAATCATGTTTGAAAGGTTTTAATGCTCAAAGCTTGAATGAGACCTAAAGAGCTCTGGAGTCTTAACTGAGAGCTAACTGTATTAGCCGACCCCGGGGGACGGCAAGGAGACGTTTGCATGTTCAAACTGTGGCGAGGGACACGTGTGACTGGAGAACATGCACATACATAAACACAGAGATACACACGTGTAAACGCACAGATTCAGTAGTGTATGCTTCCCGGTAGTGATTTGGAGGCTTCACCTTGCTCTTTTTTATTTCTGTGGGTTGGTTGTGTGATTTAAAGCCTCTCCTGAGTCAGTGTTTTATTGGTTCTCCTCGGGGTGTGTTTACTGTGAGCACCCCTCCTCCTCCTCTTCCTCTTCTTCCTCTTCCTTCACCTCCTCCTCCTCCTTAGCTTTCAGGACTTCATCTGCAAACACATAAACATGCAAACATGCACACACACACTCACACAGGCGTGCGCACGCCACACAGTGCATTGATCGTCTCCATCCATCAACCTGCGGACAGGTCTATCGTTAACAGAAATGCATTCCAGTGCTGATTTTTCTCTCCACAACAGCTGGAGCTTCTATTAATACAGACACTGTGCCATCATTCTTGGCTGCAGTTGAAGAAATATCTGTCTGGCATGTGAAATTTTAATCTAGGTTGGTCTCGCTATCTCCACCAGCCTGTAAAGTGGGCATAAATAGGAGAGGGATGTCAGTCTACCCTGCTGGTGTTTTGCATTTAATGTTCTAATGGCAGCTCTCTTCTTCATGTTTTCCTGCAGGCGTTTTGGAACAAAATGTGCATCATGTCAACAGGGGATCCCTCCGACGCAGGTTGTGCGGAAGGCGCAGGACTTTGTGTATCACCTGCACTGCTTCGCCTGCATCATGTGCAGCCGGCAACTGGCCACCGGGGACGAGTTTTACCTCATGGAGGATGGGAGGCTGGTGTGCAAGGTGGATTATGAGACTGCAAAACAAAACGGTAGGTTGGGATGCATCCAAAATATTAACATCGGCTAAAATCCAGTCAATGGAAAGGAAAAATACAGGCTGAAACTTTACTTAAAAAGATTTGTTTAAACGATTATGACTCATTTATATCCATACAGTCAGACACGGCCTGTGTGAGTCAGCCTTTACTAAATCAGAATCACAGCAGAGGATGTGACAGATGAAGCTATGTACATTGTGTAATGCAGTGAAATGACTACTGACTGTGGATCTATGTTGTTTGTCGTCTGGGTGTGTATGCTGTCTCTTTCCCTCCCTCTCCTCTGAGATTTCCATGCATCTCTGATTGATTATGTAAAGTGAAGCTATGCTCTTATATGGTGGGGCCCCAATAACTACATTCCTCTGGCACTCGGGCTGTGTAGATTTATGTCCTCTGCTGTGGGAGTGGGACAGATGCACAAGGACAATAATACACTTCCATACATGACCATTCACTTCATTTAACGCGCATACACTCCACACAAAGGCTGAGGGGCACCGGCTGTTAAGGCAACGTGATGAATGTAAGAAGAAGTCACTCACACTTGTAATGATGTTTTCAGATGATTCAGAGGCGGGGACCAAGCGACCGAGGACCACCATCACGGCCAAGCAGCTAGAGACCCTCAAAAGTGCCTACAAAAACTCGCCGAAGCCGGCACGCCATGTCAGAGAGCAGCTGTCCTCGGAGACGGGGCTGGACATGAGAGTAGTGCAGGTAGAGGATTTTGTCTATTGTCCATATTCCTGCAAAAGGCTCTCTGTTATCTGCAACGTCGACAAAAAGCAATAGCAAAAAGACAACATCATGTCACTCTGATTATTTTTAATAATTATCACAAATGTGTTTGCCCCATACGACCTGACGACAAGCTGAGCTCCTTAGGTAGCTACTTAATGTTCATTATAAAAACAGATCATGTAAAACCAGCATACAAGCCTTTATTATCAGACTTTGGAGCTAAAAAGACTTCATTTTATTTAAAAGATGAACAAAGACACGATAAAACACATCTTAATGATATCTCAAACTTAATATTTTTTACTTTACTCTATGGTCAGCTTTAACATTTCTTTCAACGATATTTTCTTTTTCTGTTTATTTAATATTCAGTTGTGAATCTTTTTGCACCACTATTTTTGAACAGTGTTTTTTGAAGTTTATTTAGATGAGAATCAGGAAATTATTTTAGAGGTGGTTATATATTCCACCATGTATTCCAATGTGTTCACAACTATTTTGTGTCAAACTAAATAGTTTTAAGATTTGAAGATCATAAAAATAATAATAATTTATAATAATAATAATAATTCCAATTTAATGACAAAAAAAAAATAATTCATGATGATTTTATCAGTTTTTATTTTCACTTAATGATCCAAGGTTAAGGTCGAAGCACATGGGGAGTTTGCGCCTTTTAAGTTGCAGCACGCAAACATTTTAAGTGTTGCCTTTCTATATTATTGTCCTTTTGACTTTTAAACTGGCCTTTGTTTTTCTATTGTGATGTGTATATGTTTTTTGCTATTTATTGATGGTACAGCACTGTACAACTCTTGTTGTTTTTAAAAGTGTTTTATAACTAAATTGGGATTGGACTGGATTTTGGATAACAATAATTGTTATTATCTGTGTCAGGTGTGGTTCCAGAACCGACGAGCAAAGGAAAAGCGCCTGAAGAAAGATGCAGGTCGACATCGCTGGACTCAGTTTTACAAAAGTGTTAAACGCAGCAGAGGAGGAACTAAAGTAGAGAAGGAAAGCTCAGCTGACGACGCAGGACTCAGTGACAGTGAACTCAGCTTCAGAGGTACGTGTTGTGTGGAAAACTTTAACTGAGTCCATATCTGTAATTACTAAAGAGAGAGATTCCTGAAAGGGAGTTGTCAGTCATGCTGTCGTGTTAATGGGATCAAGGGAGCCTACAAGCTGCTAAATGATACGATGTAGCAGCACATGAATGTGTCTTTGTGGCAATTCATTTGTTTTCTTGTATTGTTCGGTGCACGGTGTCAGGAAAATCCAAAATGGCATTCTCATTTCGCATTCCCCTCACACGTCCCCGCAGCCGCTGACGCATCCTCCTGTTTCCATTTGTCGCCATGATGGAGCTTATTGCAAAAGAGAGAGGCTTCTTAGTGGGATGCAAACGACATTTTAGACATCCCTGTGTTATTTAATGTCCGCAAAACCCGTTTTGGGTAGTCATAAAAGTCTTCAAGCCACTTTTAAAAAGAAGGCCATTTTTATGAGAAATGAAAACATGGTGACAGAAACTCTATAAAGCATGTGAAGCTTTTAGTCAATTAGAGAGAAAGCGCTCTGGGGCATTGTTGTTATTGAAGCGGCTCGGGGGAGGGATTGATATGGAAACAAATATTTTGTGCTGCAGTAATTGCACACATACAGACCTCCTTTGTTCGAGAAGAAAGTGAAGCACATCCTTTCTCACCAACAAAACTCAAACGCTTGTCAGATACTTAGCAGTGGCTCAGCAGTCCACTTACTGTACCTGTGAAATTCACATAATGTTGCCACAATAAATCTCACTCATAAAAGCACTTAACTGTATTGAAATATAACAACTATATAATGCTTTTGCAGTCGACAGCTCTGTTGAAGTGTTAAAGTTTTTACGCCCCTCATGCTAAGTGATGGTATCTCCTCTACAGACGACCAGGTCCTGTCAGATCTCGGCCACACCAACGGGCTTTACGGGAGTGTCGGTGATGTGACCAACAGTGCAGTTCTGAACGGCGGCTTCTCTGTTGACACAGCAGGACAACCCTACCACGACATCCGAGCAGGAAGCCCCTACGGTCTCCCTCAGTCGCCCTCCTCCATCGCCTCTCTGCCCGGCCACACCCCTCTCCTCAACAATTTGGGCTTCAGCATGGACAGTCTGGTGGCGCAGGGCGGGCCGGGCGGCGTGGGACAGGCTCTGAGGGCCATGGCAGGGGGCCCCACCTCAGACCTCTCCACAGGCAGCAGTACGGGATACCCTGACTTCCCCACCAGCCCTGCGTCATGGCTGGACGAGATGGACCATTCCCAGTTTTGAATCTAGATCACGACAGAAGATCGCTGTGGGGATAAAACAGACTCACAAGGCTTTTTACATTTCTTTCTTTCACCCTCCAAGACTGGTACGTTTTGTGACTTTGGGTGAAGAGGAGAAGGAAGAGAAGAAATGTGTGACTCCCTCAGCAGTCGTGACGGTGAGAAAGCAACCGGGTCCAGATGTGTAGTCCGGACAAAAGCAGTGAAGAACACCTCCACACCGCTGAATGTTCAAAATCAACACTGTATCATACAATTTTTGGTATCACCTGACTTTATTTTGTTCTTTCACTCTGAGAATGAGACTCGGTGGATTAATGCTCACAGGGGAGGTGATACTGTCGCCCCCAAAATAAACCATCCCTGTCTAACAGCTACAACAATAGGGCTACAATCTAGGTCAAAGTCCCTATGAGACCCAGGAGGCACCTGCATGCTTCTGATTCATGATGAGTAGGACTGCTGTCTGGCCATATCAAAGCCTTTTACATTGGCGATGCACTTTACTCTCCTCTTCTTTTTCTACACACATGGACAGGAATGCAGAGAAAGGACGAGAGAGAAAAAGAGGAGAGACATATGCACAAGGCAAAAACACAGTGTTTCATTGGGAGAGAAATTTACAAGAACAGTGGCACAAGTGTGAATTTTGAACCATGCTGATGTTTTTTAAATGTATTGCTGAAGCTTACAAGTTATTAGGAAGTAGATGGCCGTTGGTCTGTCTGTCCGTCTGTCCGTAGAAACCGATGTCTCCTCTGTTTGAATGAGGGCGAACTCTGTTTGCTACACAGCAGGTCTCTCTTCTATATTTATAGGTGCTTGACTTGTTCTTGTCTGTGCAAAAGCTGCCTGAGAGCGGACGTCCGTCAGTATTAAATGATCTGTTTCCAGACTCGCCAGGCATCAAAGCTCAAGTGTTGGAGGACAGTCAAGAAGTTTAGGGTTCTGGAGAAATTCGACTCAAGTTAATATATCACACGTCTAAATTATTATTAATTTATTATTTTGAATGCACAGATGTAAGACGAGCGGATGTCCATTAATAAGACATGCAGATTCCTTTGCAGATGTTATAAATTAGATGGTTATGCAACATTAATTTGACATTCAAAACACCAACAAGTATTAGCAGGAGTAAAAAGTCCCTTTGTGTTGGCTCCCCCTGTTTCCTCAGTCTGCTCCAGGCTTCTCTTGGTAATCTACTCAGTCCAACAGAGCTCTAGCTTTGCCTGCTATCAACCTACTTACTGACCCCAGATGTGTTGTCAATCTGTTCTCCCTCTGCCTGGCCTCCATGTCAGAGGGATTACCACAGAGCCCCCCACTATCACCCTACTGTCGCTTCAGTGCTGGCATGACTGCTGGGCTGATATGTTTCTTACAGTTCAGGCCACATCAGCGCCATCTTAACATCATAAAGCCCCCCCACCCCCCCTCACCCCCCCACCCCCCACCCCACCCCACACACACACACACACACACACACACACACAGGAGACTGATTCACAAAAAAGTCTCATGAAATACAAACTTTCTTTGAGCTGTAACGGCAAAAAATAGTTTGACTGACCTGTTGAGCATGTCAGAACCAGTAGCTATTCTATTAAAAACATCCTCATTCTTATTTCTGAAGAAAAGAAATCTTATATATGTGGTCACCTTTTCATGAAGAATTGCCAAGTCCTTTTTTTTTTAACCAGAGCATCCTATAGAGTGGCGCAGGAATGAAGCTTAAAACCCAGAAATGACTAAGCATTTTTGCACTCCTGCTTTCTTCTCTTCTGTCTCGAAGCCAGTGGTTTTTCAAATGGGTTTTTGGTTAGTTGCCTAAAATAAGGTCTGTGGTTACAGCAAGCTTAAGAGACTTTCACGTTTTGTTCTACGACATAAAATGCATCAGTAAATATCCCACTCTTGAATTTTGAAGCCTTTAGGTGTCCTAAAAAAAGGTGGCTGAATGAGACTAGAAAACGTCATCATGCGAAATGTGGTTTTAAAGCCTCGTTGTGGTGGTGACCTTAAGTCATGTGTCTACAATAGCTTTTGACTTCGTGGTGTTGATTTGTTAAGATTATCTTGCTGAACAAAACGTGTAAATCTTAAACTTTTGTTTGCCATAGAGGTTATTTTCTGCAGTGATCCTGAATCCATTGGAAAAATACCATAGGCATTTTGATGACAGAATTAGGGCGACACTAACTTTCGTGTCGGCCTACTAAAAAAACAAAACATCATCCCTGCAGCACTCTATTTAAGAGCCAGAAAAACCAACAAACAGGAAGTAACACCATTAAGAAAATCGGGGTAACACTTTGGACTACAGCCTGCAGACTGCAGTGTAATGATCTAGGAAATACATGATATCAATGAAATACTTATTGTATAGCTATACTGGGATTAAAACAACGGTACAGGGCAAGATGACAATAGGTTTGGGGATTAAAGGGGTTTGGAAAAAAAGAAGGTAACAGTGTTGATAGTTCAGTGACATTATGTTGTGGTATAATAATTTATTTTAAAAGTTATTGCTGTTTCTTGGGAACCAAACAACAGTTTTTCATGACCAAGCTAAGTCCTTTCCATACTCCGCCCTAACTGCAAATTATTCCCAGTATTCTCCCCTTCTACATACCAGTAGATACCCAGTAAGTGTTTCACTGGTAGCCTACTTCATATCTATAAACTGTGAGATTTGCGGGCTGTAATCTGAAGTGTTCAGTCAATCATCCACAAACACATTATACCACTACAGTTTTGTTACGTCTGTGTTGCCTCAGAAGTTTGCATCTTAATTGTTGTAAATTTTGTACAGTTTGAAAACGTGTTGATTGTCTTGTTTCATGAGCGCTATTTATTATTATTGCCATGTGTCTTTGAAAAAGATGTAAAAGAGAGCACTGAATTTATTCATTTATGCCTTCTGTGTAATGGTATGAACCGTGTACAGTCAAATCTATATGAGGAAAATAAAGCTGAATTGTCTTTGGGTTATCTGCGAGTGCGTTTCTCTTTAACCGACCGGGCGGGCCTGCGGTGATGAATGTGAGAGTTAAGATTTTCAGCTGAACTTTGTTTTCGATGTATCAAAAGAAAAATATGTGCTGTAGGTGTTTTTATTATTTTTGCCTTATCTAAACGCTCTTAGGGCGAGTTAACCCGCAAATTCATTTACCCATTGAGAGCATTTACCACACACTTAGGCCTCTATTCAATTGTGGAGATCCATTTAGTACCACCAGCAGACAGTGGTCAGTCAGTTAACAGTGATTGATGCTGCTTTCCTCTCTTGCTCTCGGGGTGGGGGGTGACAAGAAAGATACATGAAGAGAGAGGGAGACTGAGGAAAAAATAAAACAAGTGGGGAAACAGATGCCTCGCTGGCTTCACTGATCCTCTCAGTGCTAAAGAGACGCAGCAGCAGATTGCAGCACTGCACTGTCAAATCTATCCTTAATCCCTGTGCTGTTAACTAATTGTAGAGTGCTTTGTGAAATATGGGAAAATACGCTTTGTGGTCAGGCAAAGAGGGAATATGGCCCATATGCTGGCAGTTAGCTTGTATGTCAATATGTCAAACTGCTAGAAAGACTCAGATGCAGGGCTGTAGCCAGGATTTTTAACCACTGAGGTCACAAGCCCCATTTTCCTGAGGGCCATGATACACCAAGCCGACGGTCGTTAGTTGATGTCAGACTGACGGCATCTGTCACCCTAGTTTTTGTGTTCTGTCAAACACCATTGGCACTAATCGGCCCTTGTTGGCTTTTTTTTGGGCGATTCTGCATGTTGAATCGGCGTCGGAGATGGTGGAGCCCGTCTGTGAATGAAATCACTCTGATTGGTTGTTCAGCTCAGCGCACAGAAGAGAAACAGAAGAGAAGCCAGCAAGCAACCACTAAAGTCAAGAGGGCGCGAGATCAAAACAAAATTGTTATATAAGGTATGACTCAGAAATGGTTTGTAACTGTGTTACTGTCAGTCATGGTGTTGGCGGCTTATTTCACTAATGTAATATGTTAATTTTCACGGGAGGGGCTCTTTCATATTTCATTTTAATTTGGGAAAAAAGTCAAACTGAAAGAATACTGAGTCTAAACAGAACTGAGAGTCTACAGGTGCGACTAAGAGCTCCGTGAGGCTGCACCTCCAGGCACAATGGTGCTTTGGGTTAAATGGAGATATGCTCACAATAACAATGGCAGCATGAAAATGTTAGTAGACATAGTTTACCATATTCACCATCAACTGTTGCAGATTTTAAAGCCAAAGTTTTGGACAAATCTAAATTCTAACCTGATGATGACACTAGATGAAAAGTTGAGAGATCACAAAAGTTATTCCAGTTCATCCTGAGGGGAACATGAACATCTGTGCCAGATTTCACAGCAATCCATCAAATATAAAATCATTTAAAAAACACAACTGGCCAACTGGTGGAACAGGAGTTAAAACTATGAACCGCAACGTTACTGGTTTGCATCCAGCTGAGGGTCTTTGTAATGTATCATTCCCCGCCTTCTCTCCCCTCATTTCCTGCCATCTTTCTGCTGTTGGCTTTTAAATAAAATATCCAACTAATAATTTAGTCATGTCATTAAAGCCCCTAAATTCCCCAAAACAATATGGATGACATGACTTAAGTGTTTCTGTTTGTGGCTTTGGCCCTGATCGTATGTGTGCGTGTGACTGCTCGCTGTTTGCTATTGTTCTTAGTTGCTGCATTGCTAAAACCTCTCAGGTTACAGCGGATTTATTCCCTGTAACTACGGTGTTGGCTAACTATGTATAGAATTATAATGAAATTACACCACAGTGTACATCTGTATGAAGCTCATTTGTATGCAGCAATGTGCAGCACTTGTCTGAGAGCAGGCCAACCTAACCCAAACTTAAGTGTTATCGATTCCTTTGTGTTTTAGCTATTCCTGTTACATTATAAAAACAAAAAGCAAAGAGTCAGCCTGGTGGGAGTTTGCACGTTTGCATAAAACGCCACAAATTGAGCTGATTTTTATTTAAGCATTGATTGGCTGGGCTATGGGCATTAATGGATAGGCTCTAATAGTACGGCCTTACAAAGATAAAAAGCCACACAGACAGTTAGGATAATTTACACGCCACTTACAGCACTAGTATACAAATAAATCTGTGGAAACTCCACCACTGTTGCTTTTGCGAAGATGACAAACACAAGCACAAATGCCATTATCATCGATCGCAAGGCTTTTATTACAAACTTCCTGAAGGAAACAGTTTTTTTTCCGTCTGAAGCAAAAGGGAATAAATTAACATGCAAAACAGATAGGATTTGTTTTGGCCCGAAAGTCAATCTCGCAGCATCGAGACAGGGCATTTTTCTCCCCAAACGACTCCATCGGGCCCGCAGTGAACAATGATCCGCAGGATGACGGAGTGAGTCTTAAAGAGGGGCTGGAGTCAAACAGAGGCCTCTCAATGACACCCTCAAGGTTGTGAGCTCAATGCTGTTTTAATGTGAAACTGGGCCTTTTCCACTCAATGATTATCCTGCTGCACATATTGGATAGATGACAGGTAACCAAAGGAGGAAGGTTCACGACCCCGAGGAAACCATGATAAATACAGCAGTGATGATAATATGTCTGCTGTATTGAAGGCCGTGGTCTTTAGTGTAGTTCTCTAGTGGTTTTCATGTGTGTAAGTGACACAGAAGCTGTGAGAAAGTGTAACGAGACTCTTTACTGTTTGTCTGAAGGCTCCGGCCCTCGCTGTTGGTGGATACCAGAAACGCTTGTTCATCACCATAAACCATACACACACACACACACACACACACGCTCCTGGACACCAGTGAATGAGCCTCTGATATTAGTGGGAAGTGTTTCAGCAGCAGAGGGATTTCTGCTTACTGTTGGGTTCACAGCAACGCTGCTCAGGGTGGGGGTGCTGCAGCGTGGAGAAGATGGGGGGGTTAAAGAGTTGCATTAAGAGCTGGCCAAAGCAACGACATGGTATTGCTTTTACAGGAGAGAGGAAGGAGTGGAGAGGTAAAAGAAGAGAGAGAGAGAGCCTGCGTGCAGAATGACGGTGAGAGAAAGATGAAAAGGGGAGTGATGAGTGTGGTGAGGAGGAGAGATGGAGGAGTCCCTCTGGAGGAATTGTTTAAGAGGCGCACACACTTCCACAAATACATCACAGGTTCCTGACAATAAACACAGCCATTGAGAACAGGGCAAAAGTACTCTCACTCTGGTGTTTGAGTGAGTACGTCTACGCGCACATTAGCATCCTAGTAATGAGTCATATTCTGTTTTTTTAAATCATTTGCTGTTTACATGAAATGTGGTTATTCACATCCTGCACGCATCATTCTAACAGGTTTCTTATCATCCAATCTTGGAACCCATCAGCTATTGGTCTGATGATGATTTAGCCCCTGGGGGCAACAGGCAATATTTCAGGGGTTCCAGAGTAGCTAGTAGATATCCTGATAACGGATATCTGGGCCAAGACTTCATCTTTTGTGTGCTGGTCATTGTTTTCAGTCCAATTTGAGATGCAGGTGTTTTAGGTCCAGACGACGGTTTAGCTAATCTCTATAAACAGATGTCTGCATAAAAGTGCAGAGTCTGTGGGCAACGGGACAAGATTTTGGTATTTGAAGTGTAGTGTTATATTTGTAGTCCGCTTGTAGTCGAAAAGCATTGACCAATCATGTTTGAATGAAGCAGCAACCTCCAGAGCTGAAAAATTAAGCCAATGCAAAGTGCCAAAAACTGCAGTTCCTTAAAAGGCCACTTGAGGCTGGCTCCCGAAGCCAGTAAATCCCTATAGACACAAATGTTAAAATGCCCAACTTTACAGCAGAAATAAACACCTGGTAGCCAGCCTGGTACAAAAACAGTTGTGGTCTTTAATAAATTCACCCATTCACAACAACTGTACGAGGGGGTGAGGCCCAAAGTTATGCATATTTATCAATGGCTGGGTGTCTTAAGTGATAGGCTGTCTGTGAGGAGTGGCTACAGTCTACAAGTGAGATCAACACCGTGCTCTTTTGTCCATAAGAGTCCATTATTCTGTACAGTCTATGGTTTTAACGACAGGTAAACGGTCTGTGTGGAGAGACAAATCACATTGGCAGATGCTACCGTCTGATGATGAGTTAGTTCTATATTAGCTTATTTTAAATTTGCATTCATATACAGATATCTGTTTATAGAGATTAGCCTAAATGACCAGTGCTCAGAAGAGGCTTGGCCCAGATATCCACTGGCTATGCTGGATTGGCCCCAGATATTGGCCCTCGCCCCCTGAGGCTTTACTGTCATCAGACTGATAGCTGATGGGTTCTGAGATTGATCTGCATGCAACCAAAGCCTGCTCAAACGTGACTGGTCACTCGGAAAACACTCTGTCATATTAAACAGACTGACTTGGAATACAAACTGAATAAAATCTTGTCCCATTGCCTACAGATTCTGCACTCTCTGATTACTTCATCTGCCTGCGTGTGTGTGTTCATTTCTTCACATCTTAACCACTCAAAGAGTTTACTCAACAGCTGAGAACAAACACATTTTGGTATCTGGGTCTCTTTTTTGATTTAGAGTCTCCATCCGATCACTGGCAATGGACAACAAGAGTAACAAACATTTTATGATCTGCATCGCATTACTGAGGTCAGACTTCCCTTTATTTCAGCTTGTAGATCATCATTACATTACATCATTTACCATCATATTTCTTCCTTTAATGACTAACTACTATGTAACTTGAATTAAAACTAAACACCAGCTCCTCTTGTGTTTAATGCAGACGTAATTTGCTATGTTTGGACCATAAATAGGCTTTGTTAGATAAATGTGGCCCCACGTACAGACAGTAAGTGACAAAACATGTCAAGTTATCATCTCCTAATAAGATAATAAATTGAATAAATACAAGAACACTATGCCTACTGTTCAACATGGACCTTGCACATTGGGGACACGCTAAGGAATTGTTGGGGGATTAAAAAGCTTCCCTGAATTTCCTTCAAAATTAACTGCATTAAAAGTATAAAGTTGCACAAAATGAAAGCACTCAAGCAAAGTACCTGTACTTCAAAACTGTACTTAAGTTTACTACTTGAGAAAATGTAGTTTATTACTTTTCACCTCTGAAAAATGCATAAATATTCAGAGCGGCTGAGCATATTGGGCTGAGGGGGTGTGTGTGAGTCTGCGGTTTGGAGAGGGAGGAAGCTGCAGTGTCAAAAGTGAAAAGCTCAGAGGAAAATTGAAGCCCCATAATGGAAGCATAATGGGCTTAGTGTCAGAGTCTCGCAGACGAGCCGGGGGGGAAGCACGACTGCCGTCACCCTCTCTTACCTCTAGCCAGTATAACGGGGTTTAGGAAGCAACGAGGAGACAACAACGGGCCCCAAACAGGCTTTAGAGATACACCAACAGCCTAATGGCTGGATGTGGATGGAATTCATAACAAGATGGTCACTGTTCGTCTCTTTGTGGGATTGTAGCACATCGCGTCTCAGACTCAGGTTGAATACTCAAAAGGTTTCCTCTCAAATCATGTAGGGTTCCTCCTCAAAATGCATGAGGGGAGAGGCAGAAAATTTCATTGAGGAAGGCTCTGTGGCTGGAGTTTGCAAAAGTGAATGATGATAATTTTGGGGGAAAAAAAAGTCCCGGCCCTCTTCTCCAGTGTGATTTGTGAAGTAGGGAAGGACAGGACATGGATGCAGATGCAAACATCACGTGGAAGCATTTTAATTCACCTCATGTAAAGCACGGCTCACTTGCATCTCAATTCACTACAGGCACTGTACAACAGCTGTCAAGACAAAAATTGAATTTGAAGCGGTGCCCCTGGTGATGACTACCAATGCCGTGTAGACCATCTACTGCTGTCATAGATCTGTGAGTGACGGACAGGCTGCAACCAGACATGTTGAGGCGGTTATCTAACACCTTGTGTCGAGGCAGATTTCCACTTAAGTAAAACATTTGGGGGAGGTGAGGGCAGACGCCGAGGAAGGGAGTGTGTTAGAGAGTAAAGGATTAAGCTTTGTCCCCGCTGTTGTGTACAAAATATGCATTTGCATCTTCGTGAAGCCGTAGTTAAGATCCAGGATCCAGATTTAGTGTATTCTCATCTGGTGGAGTGAGTGTGTGTGTTTGTGTTTGTGTTTGTGTGTGTGTGAGTGTGTGTGTGCTGAGGCAGAGAGAATGTGCTGATCACAGGGGCTCGAGGATGAGTAAAGCAGATTTGGACTCAGACCATGTGTTGGTTATTTTTGGAGAACATCCAGATCTCTCCTATATGACATAATAGTACAAAGGCAGGTTGTAGAGTCCAGTGTTGTGTGTACAGTATGGTGTGTGTATGCTGTGTGGACGATGAAGACAGGCCAGTTGGGTGGGCTCTGGATTAAAGTTTCGGATTAAAACTTTAGTGTGCTGCGTGTCAGGACCGTTTGGAACAATAGTTCATTATACAGTAGTCAAAAATTTGACAATAAATAAATGTGTGTATTGATGTATGTGCCGATGTACATGTACTTTAAAGATTATATCTACGCTTGTGTGCATTTGTCTGTATGTACTGTACATACAAACTTTCTTTCCATCACACTTTTTAGGCTAGCCTAATCATGTTTTGATGATATTCTGGCATTATTTGGGTTTTAATAGCATTCTTTGGACATGTATAAAGTACATTCAGAATGTTTTTACCATAGTTTGCGACACATGTCATCATGACTGTTTATGGTCAGCTCTGTGCATTGTCATGGATACACAAGCTGAGTTAACAGCACTTTGCTGGGGTAGACATGTATGTCAAAAAGAAAATCCCACATTTCTGGTCAGAAGGAGAAACACACCTATTTTTAAACACTGTGAAAGACTTTGATGTTGACAGGATTATGTATATGTGAAAATATCGCAATACTGAACTTTTCAAGGAGGTGGTGGGAGGAATAAAAGTGGGAGGCTGTGTTCGTATGGTCAGTCACGTCCACCAGTGATAGAAAACTTTAAAAAATCCCGGCACAAGTGACAGCTGTTCCACTTTTCCATATGTTGATGTGATAAAAAAAAGTCAGGGCATGATTATCAGGGTACACATGGCTGCAAGTAAACAGGAATATCAGTGGAATATTCATTTTTATGAGTCCTGTAAATGGCAAGGCAGGAATATCGTCTTGAATATTGAATATCGTCTTGAATATTGAATATTTTGTGTAACTGTAGTCAGTGTTTGGTTTGTTCGCTTGCTTTGTTGGGGGTGTTTTATGTAACTTACCCATTTTGTAAAGCATTTAACCTCTAACACAAATGTTATTCTGATAAAAATTATCATAAAATATCTGTTCCCAAACTGTTTTTGCTTAAGAGGTACATCAATGATTGGCTCAGTTATTTTAATCTGTATGGATAATATATGATTTAGGTTCACTGTGGTGCTCACTGAGGCGGGATGTGAGTTTAAGTTTTACTTGTAGGGCTGCAGTATACACAGGTATACACCATATACTTGCAGTGTGTATTTTCACTCCCAATGTTAAAGTACAATGGAGCAGTGGTTCTCAACTGGTCCAGCCACGGGGTCCAGGTTTCTCCTTACTCATTAGTTCAAGGTCCACACACTTCAGTTCATTCAGTGCCATATTTGCTTTTGGCCTTGTCGTCAAGCTAGTCACTCACTCTACAACAGAAAACAGCACTAAAAAAATAAAAGCTCTGTGCTGTCAATGTATTGTACCTAAAAATTAAGTGTGTTTTTTGCAAAGTTGACACATTTGTGAGTCACTTGCGGTCATTCAGAACGGACCAGCTATCCACTTTTGGACCGCGACCCACCAGTTGGGAACCACTGTGAGCATACCACACTATGACCTGATTATAAGTTATCTAATGAGCAGAGAACAAGTCAGAGGGAAAGTATTTGTTGAAGACTTTAATGAGATAAATGACAAATGTTTAAAGCATTCCTTGAATGTAACAACTGAATCATGAACAGATGGTCAGAGAGGACTGACCCAGACTAAAAGGCCTGGCTGATTGTCAGACCTGGGCAGTAGGAGTGGGTGATATGTATAAAATATTCTATCACAGTATGTAGTTTCATATCGTTGTGACATGAATTTTCGCAAATTTTATACTGTTAGATAAAATAAATGAATGGGAATGTCTGTGTTTGGCTCCTCCAGTGACGTTAATACCTGACAGATCCAGATACTTCATCACAGTGATGCACAAATCCTGTTATTCCAGTATCACCAATAAGCTGATCTGCTCATCGATTTGCATCATTGCCTACAGTGTTGGAATACAACGAGAGATATTTAAAGGTAGAACTACCTCAGTACAGTACTCACAGTAACTGTCATATCACCCAACCCTACTGGGCTTATAAAGTCAATATACAGTATTTAATGATTTAAAATACATGCAGTGTGCTTCATTTCATGTGTCTCACCAAATGGAAGGGCTAACACTTACACCCTGTTGTTCCAAAGAGCTAAGCCAATGAAATTAAACTCACCTCAAGTATTTGGAAACAATATTAAATAAAACTGTTGCAATCCTGGTCTACTAACTGCAGGGGATGAACACAGTCTCTTCAGGAATAAAGGAGGGATGATGAGGAGGATGGGCGAATAAGTGGAGCAAGGCTGAGACAAGGAAGGGGGGCGGGGACCGGGTGGTGTCAGGTGGACAATCTAGCCTTTCGGAGCCGTGTACTGACGCAGGAGAGAGGAGATGGCACTGGATTCAGTGACCTCCTCAGGGAGAGAGCCCTCCATGTCTTTGATGGACGGGTCGGCTCCGGCGTTCAGCAGGAGCTCCACGATGTCGGCAAACTCGCATGCCGATGCTACGGAAAGAAGAGTTCAAAATATAGGATGAGTGAAGGAGGAGAAAACAGAAACGACAAGAAATAAAAGAAGTAAAGCACGAAAAGCAAACATTAATGCAAACATCCTGCAAGGCATTTAGCTTGTTAGCTGTGCTAGCAGCTATGTCGACCTCTCAGTGTGTTCGCCACTTTGGTCCAGACTGTATTTTGCGTCCATGATTGTTGCAGGTTTGAAAATAAATACCTCAACTGGTGTATATGAAGTTTACGCACTTCAAAACGTTCGTCTGTCATTTAAGTTTTCAGGACAGGTTTGATTGTCTCAGATTTTTTCACATCTGTCAGAAGTCTGGAGAGTTGTTTGACCAAGAAGCAGTGAAGAAAATGTGGCATAATCTGCAGGACAGATAGCTACATCCACAGCAATGGAGAGGAACAGGGCACACAGTATCATTTCATAACTCAGTTAGTCTACTTTTAACAGATCAGACAGTAATATTCAGATGGATGATGATGGGGAGGAGAATGTAAAAGAGAATGAGGACTGCACACAGACAGGGACAAAGAGAGAGCAACAGTGTGGAGATTTGAGTTTCATAAATATTAATCGATTGATTGTGAACTATTAAATTAAACGCCAACTACTTTGATAATCGATTAATTTGTTAAAATTTTTAAGAAAAAAACCCTCTAAATTCTCTGATTAGTCTCTGATTAGTATTTTCTGGGTTCTTTACTCGGTAAACTGAATATCTTTGGGTTGTGGACAAAACAAGATACTTGAGGCCATCGTCTTGGTTTTTGGGAACCACTAACCACTGATTTTTCACCATTTTCCGACATTTTATAAACCAAACAACTAATCGATAACATAAGAAAAACAAAGAGAAAAAGTTAAATAAATAAGAAAATTAATTAAAAAGGAAATTAAACCAATAAATAAATTGTTAGTCGTAACCCTAATGGAGACCGAGAGGGAGGACAGCTCAGCCCCCTCAGGTGGATGTGGTGCCAATTGCAAGATGCGGGCTGAAAGTGCTGACAGCCAGAGAGGTTTCTCCAGGGGAGAGAAGCAAGGGAGCAAATGTGTTCCATGTTGTCTTGTATTGTAAATTTTGGCAAGGAATAATAAAACAAAAGTACAAAACAAAGTATGATGCATCAGACTCTGTGCAAGGTTTCTGAGCAAAACAATTTTCTGCAGAAAAAAAAGAAAGAAAAAAGGCAGACAAAAAATACAGACTTATTAGAATGGCAAATCATGCCTTCAACATCCTAAAGAAAATAACAAAGCTGCATCCACCACTTTGGTTGATGACCAGATTACTACAAATCTAATGGTTTCCATCAGCCTCAGCTGTACTTTGATTTTAGTGCTAATTAGCAAACGTTAGCATGCTAACACCCTAAACCAACTGCTCTTCAACGATTTTCTGGCCAAGGACAAGTTAGCTTAAAGAGAGACAGAGCCCCCCCTACTACATATGTTGCACTAAACTCAGGTGCATATTAAACTGGGTGGATAGAGGCTGTCAGGCAGAAGGACATAAGAACCTCAGGTTGCAGTCTTGACCTGTAAATACCTACTAAACATCAATATGTTAGCATTGTCATTGTCAGCCTCAAAGAGCTGTGAGTGTTCCTGTAGTCTTTGAGCCTCGAGGTGCAACCAGCAGAGGAGCTTTGTTATACTGTAATTAATTCTTATATGGATAAATGTCATAATTGAGATCTGATTGATTTGATGGTTCACTGCACCTCATGTCAGAGCGTTATGATGACGTGAACCAGGTTTGAGTAAATATGGCTCATCCCTTTCCTCAGCGTACTGTAGTTTAGTCCAGTATGTACAGTAATGCAGTTAATGAAAAGCCCATCTGCAGGTCCAGCATTGACACTGGCTTGAACCTGTGGTTCTCTCAAACACTTCATTTCTGCCCCATTGGCAATTTGTGCCCCACTAAAAGGGTCTTCTCTCTCTGTTTAAGAGGGAGAGAGCGGGGGATGCTTGCACTTTCTTAACCCAGTTAGCAGGTCCCTGCTTTCCCGATGCACCTCTGGCACCTCGCCCCCTCCCCATCCCCTCTCTCTTCCTCTCTTGTTCTGAGTGCTCTTCTCTGTCGGTGTCAATCGCCCGCTCCTCTTAAAGAGCAGACTCTGTGCTGCGCCATGATCGCTGATGTCAGCAGCCACAGTGATTGACAGCCAGGCCTTTTAACCTCCAGCACAGAGGTGGCTGGCGGGCTGGCTGGAGTGTGTGTGCATGAGATATGATGATACATCGGAATGCATGGGAGTGTGTAGGCAAGTGCGTGCTCAAGTTGTGTCTATGAATAGCATGAGGTGTGTGAGTATCAAACACTACAAGAATCACTTATCTTTAAGCCAAATCAGACTAACAAAGCTTGGCTTATTTTTCCAGCCACGCTTGCAGTCCTCCTCTTGTTGCTCTAAACAGTATTTTATTTAGCCAGAGGTGTGTGTGTGTGGCGCGTGGCGGGTGTCTCGCCTGGGCCTTGAGCTGTAAAAAGTGGCTGGCCCTCAGGGGAGCCATAGAGGAGGAGAACAATTTATGGTGAGCAGTAAACCCTCAATTAATCACTTGCCAGCCACTGTGGCCCTGTGCAAAGAGAGGTGGGAATGAATTTTCATTCTCTGCTATTTGTCTCTTGGAGTTCATCGCTTATGTTTATTAGTCATCTTTTTATGCCCCATCCTCGGGGCTTCCTCTGCCGAGTGTGTTTGTGTGTGCAGGTCTCCGGTGGGTGATGCAACATGCCCACACCAACGCCGCAAAGCTGGGGGACAGATGGTGCAGCCACACACACGCACACACTCAGAGGACAGGGGAAACGCCCCTCAGGGACATGTGTGTTGGGGCACAAGAGGGTCAGGGGAGTCTAAGGACCACTGCTGATTTCCTCTGGGAGGCTTGCCGATTATTACACACACACACACACACACACACACACACAGAACAAAACCAGACAGGCATCCACACATACATACCAAAGGATGCACACACATGCACCCACAGGATACAACCCAGAGGAATATAAGAAACTGGGTGAAAAACAACTGTGGAAAATAAAGATGAGGAATGGAGGCGAGAGCGTGAGAGGAAGAGGAAGGGAAAATGACAAATTTGAGACAAATGCTGGCAAAGTGCAAAAAACAAGCTGCTGTATATAAAGAGAGTGCGCACACACAAAACAAAATGATGTCAGTGTACAATAGATATGTATCGTTCCAAAATGAGATGCTCACGATTTGCAAAACAGACACATAAACTCACAAAAAGCTTTATGGCAGAAAAATAAATTTAAAGTGCATATACAACATTTTGGACTGCATAGATTAACAAGAGAGAGGCCTTCTTACCATAATGTAGCGCTGTCTGTCCTTCATTATCCTGCAAGACAAAAACAACTCTTAATAATATCACACAGAACAAAATATATACTGCAAGCATTTGGTGTGAGATAAATTGTTTTGCTCAAACTACCCAAGAGTCAACAGGAAAACTTTGAGTTACCAGAATACCAATCACCTCCTACTTGTTGGCTGTCTGAGAACAAAAGGTGCCACGTTTTCATTGTACCAAAGGGGGATTATGAGACGATGAGATATTGATTTGAGAAACGCGTGACGTGACCTGCAAATCAAACTTTTCAACTTGCAGGTGACTTGTAGCACTAATCAACCAAAACCAATGAACTACTGAAACTCAACATATTACAGTGGAAGTACCTTCAGCAGTTTGTATCCAACCACACACCGACCACCAATCCCAACTCTACATTTCAACCCATGTCAACAGCTCCCTGACACAGTCACAGCAGAAACGAGAGTCTCAGAGAGTCTTGAAGATTAAGGCTTTTATTACTCTATACTGTTAATAAACAAAAATGTACTACACTGTATTTGAGTAGTTTGGGCAGAATGGGAAAAACAGGAAAACCTGCCATTACCTTTGGACTTTGGAGTGTTTATGCTTTATTAAATAACTACTTTTATTGTGCTACGCATTTGCAGCAGCCTTTCAACAAAAGAAAGTAAATATAGACAGTGTATAGCTTTATTTAAATGAACTGGAATGATTATAATCGTGTTAATATTGGACCTTAGACATAATTCCAGAAATTCCTGCAGCTGTTTCCAGCTGTTTATTCACACTTGTGTAGTTCTTTATGCCAAATGGGAGATAGTACAGTTGTCAGAGACCCCTGATGTGAGGGTTTAAGGTAAGGGGGTGTAGTATGTTGTAAAGCCCTCTGAGGCAAATTGTGATTTGTGATATTGGGCTGTATAAATAAAACTTAACTGAAACTAAATTAACTGAATATCTCAGACTCTAATAATAAAATCTAATAATAGTCTTAACAATATGATATGAATGCGGCATCTGTCTTTTTGACTTCCCTATCACTGAGTCCCAGCACATTTGTTCCTACTGAGTGTGTACATCTTAAAAAATGTCTCAAAAATACAGTTTCATATAATTTTTTTTAACACAGCAGTGCACTGTGGTTTTTAGCAAACGTTACTCAAATAGGAGAAAACTGCATTCATTAGGGATCATTTCTGCTGTGGATTATTATATATTTGTAGTTCTAGTGAGTATTTACAGCAGCAGCACAGTGTTTGTGGGATCGACCCATTACAAACTAACTACAGTGCTCACGTTCATCGTAATGAAAAAACATGCCACCCTGTGCAACAATGTTGCCCGTTCAGCCTGTTCACACCTGGTATTGACACGTGTTTCAGTGATCTGATCGCAAGTGGAAAGCTGAGACACACTGCTGCTAAAACCTGTGCCTATTATTCTTCTCCAGCTAACCATTTGTGCTCAGATTTTGTTACTGCTGTGTCACTTATGCTAGGAGACAAAAGGACTCACAGTTAGTACACCCACACACTCACTAGCTTTGAACATGGGGCACCCGCTCTACTAGGGGAGCTACTGGGTGCCCCATTGATGTGTTTAATCATTTTTGGGCAACAATGGAGGTCTGTGGCACAGAGGAATAAGTGACGTCAGACTTTGGATAGTCAGAAAATATTTGTTGGTAGAGAAAGTCATTGTGGTTTTGCTTTTTTCATGTGACTTGTAACAATAAGAAAAATAAAGAATATTTACAGCCTCATCTTTAAAATGAATTAACCATGGAGGCCGTGTGACCCTGACACACAACAGCTCAGGGAGTGTCAGAGGGTGACCAGAAAATCAGTGGTGGTGTCCTGCGCTCATGTGTGTGTGAGTGTGTGTCTTTTGAACAGTAAAAATGATACTTAGGATCAAGGGGTCAATGGTAGAGATATAATTCTTGTTAGAAGTGTGGATTGCGGACAGGGATGGGGAAATGTGTGCGTGTGTGTGTGTGTGTGTGTGTGTGTGTGTGTGTGTGTGTGTGCAGGTATAATAAGACACAATATATGACAGGCATCATCAACAGGAGATTCAGTTCTTAATCACTGTTCCAGCCTGCCTTTGCACCTCATAATGATGATGAATGGTCAAACTGTTGCCTCCAGTCTCAGAACAAGAGCAGTCGTTAAGTCAAGCACAATGGTCTCAAACGCTCAGAGACAGATTAAAAACCAGCAGATGCAGTGACATTTCCTTCTGCGTCGTAAAATGTCACTGCAGTGGAAATACCTCTAAATTACTAAAACTGTTATGGTGAAATTATTCATTAGTCTTTCCACCTTTGCCCTTCTCACAGCAGATCCTCTCGTGCACCTTCCCGTTTTTGGTTACTTCCATGTCCTTCCTCGACTCTCTTCCAATCCTTCCTCCTCTTCTTCTTCTTCTGACCCCTCTTCCTCCAAGCCACACCTCCCTCCTCTCTTTTCTTTCATTACCTCGCCCACCGTCACCTCTCTCATTCTCCAGTCACTCCTCTCTTTCCTCTTCTCTCCCCTTTCATTACCACTTCTACCTTTCTCTCTCCTCTCCGTTCAGTCTCCTCTTCAATCTTAATCCTTTTCCTTTCCTTCTTCGTCCCTTTCCTGTCTTCCCTCTCTAGCTGGGCCCAGTGCAGAGTGATCCTATTGTTGTGTGTCTCCCTCTCTCAGGGGCAGCACTTCGGGGACCTGCTGATTGGATTAGAGCTTTCTATTCCCTCTGGGTGGATCACAGAGTACAGATGCAAATCGCCACCAGCGTGGAAAGCGTGCCGTAGTTAACCCAAGACAACAATGCTGTCTGTCTGCGAGTCAAATCACAACCTATGATGTATTGAGGACATTGTGTCTGTCTCTCCCAATGATAGTGATTCTTGAGAGAGAGACAGAGACAGAGAGAGAGAGGGCAGATTTGCATGTTACCATGTAGCAGATAACTTTATGTTTCAACAACACTGTGGTTAATGTGTGTTAGGTTTAGGCAGAAGAGGTTATGGTTGGGAAAAGATTATGGTTTGGCTTAAAGTACCCCATATATGGGACACAATCACGGCAGTAAAGTACAATGGCAAAATTTTCCTCCGGCAACTGAGTTACATTTAGATATAGATGCATTAAGAAAAAAAACATACTCAACTAGTTTCATTTTCATTTTACAGCATAGTGCGCGCACACGCACACACACACACACACACACACACACACACAAAAAAGGGGCACAACAGGGCAGTGACAGATGTTTAAAGCCGGGGCCAAGAGAAAGACCTTGATGCACATAAATACATACAGTTATAATTAAAGTGTAAGGGGTTTAAGCCCTAATCTGTAGCGAGCACTAATCTGCCATTCGGTGTTCAACAAGCACACACACACACACACACACACACACACACACACACACAAAAGTATGAATGACTATCTGAGAATTCACAAGCAAAAAATATATGTCTTAAAGTGCAGTGAGACGGTACACTGAAAGAAATACAGATACAGAGTGTGTTGCCTGCAGAAGTGCATGTTTGTGAGGAGATATTTGCCAGTGTGTGTGTGGTGTACATGCTTCTTGCATGTTCATGTGAGGGGTCAGCGGCCTGTCCTCTCAGCGTTCCCTAATGCCCCTTCATCCAGGACGGAGGCTTGATGGAATCACAGGAAATTGGATTGTCTTCCATTTGCTTTGGAAGCAGCCTGGAAGAGACACTCCATCCCCTCTCCTCTCCATCCCACCACTCTCCCCCCAATACCTGCAGTTAGCTTCTGTAGCATTAGCCCCCCCCCTCACCACCGCTGCTGCCCCATCTCTGGTGCACCCCTGTTCCCATCCCATTACAGAGGCATGTCGCACCGAACCCCTGCTTTTACATGTCATCCAAAGTTTCCCCTTGCGGTGCAGAAATGCTGGGCTGGATGTCAGCAGAGTGCTCAATAAAGCTCCTGCTTGCACAATACCAGCAGCAGCAGCAGCAGAGATCCAGCACTGTGTAGTGTATCACCCTAATGGGGTGGAGCAATATGCTTAGGAGCAGCATGGATAGGGATTGATCTATTAGTACAATTGCAGTTTTGCTGAATTTAAGTCACACCAATCTATCATTTCTACCACAAAAGTGATGTGAAGCAAGATGGATAAAAGATAAAGACAGCAAGTAAAGGATGTAGGAAGATATGCAGACATCAAAATAATACACTAACTAGTCCAAAATTGGTCCAATGAAAGATGATCCGTTTGTATATATTTGTGTCTTTTTCGGTCAGACTGTCCTGACAGAGCGTAGGACTGACCAGAGTCAGACTGAGGCCAACTGGGATCAAATAAAAAACGGTCTGTAACTCTGTTTATCTGCAGAGAACACACAAAGGGACTGTCACAGATGTTGTGTTCATTTCTGGAAAGTGGTTTAACTTGTTTTCCCCGTCAGTCTGCCTTCTCAGACGTTGGACGACGAGACGGGAATACTGCAAACGTTCATCCCAAGCTGTTTACACCAGCATTAAGTGGAGGGATCAAGGGCATATCAGAGGCGGAAACTTAACTCAGTCAGGGATACAAGTAGGACACAGAGGTCCCTTGAGTCTATCTGTGCTTGGAAATAGGTTTCAGTCTGTCTGTGTTTTCATTCTGTTTGTCTTTGTCCGAGTCAAAGGAGAGATTATGGGTAGAGGTTAAAGGTCTGTCAAATCCATCGCAGTCTGTGGAGTCTGCTGCAGCATGTAAGACTGAAGAAAGCACGGTGTGTGTGTGTATGTGTGGTTTTCATGTTTCATACAATGCCAATCCAACTGCCAATGATCTTTGGTATGAGGTGGATGTGATCTGAAGGCCATGATTGGGGCCGCGTGACTGACAAGCCAACTGCAGGGGATGGCAAGCATGCCACTAGTGCTATGCGCAGAAGAAGAAGAAGAAGAAGAAGAAGAAGATGATGATGATGATGATGATGATGATGATGATGATGATGATGATGATGATATACTTGGGGGTTCAGTGTCTTGCTCAAGGGTACCTCAACAGTGCTCAAGAGGTTAACTGGGCACCTCTCCACGCTCCATATGTGGTCCGTGTGGGGAACCTAAACTGCTGACCCTCCGGTTCCCAAGTCAAGTCCCTATGGACTGAGCTACTGCTGCCCCTGAGCATCCACTCTACGTTGAGCGCTTCATGGTTGCCATTTTTTTCCGGGTACCGAGAGTTGGAAACTACTCAACAGGTAAAACGCTGCTACCTCTTGTCACTGTAATTTTTTTACCCAGCCTTCCAATCATACTGGAGGGTCGGGACAAATACCATAAAGATCAACCATCATGTCGCTGAACAACAATGGAGGAGAAATTAATACCGAACCCACACAGACCGGTGGGTCCATTCTCTCTCCCTGTGTGTTTCAGCCTTCCCTTCATCCAGAGCGAGGGTCATAGATACTTTACCATGTGTCAACAGTTTTACTCTTGCAGACATTTTGTATCTTAGCACAGCAAATAAAGCATCTCGGCATATTGCAACTCCACCACCACAACAGCCCTAGCTACTGAAAGGATCTCTTTCCTTAACACCATTTCCTTTTCTGCTGCAAAATCAAAGCCTGTTCTCTTTCTTATGAGCCATCTTTCCAATATCTATTAATAAGAACAGTGTCATTGTCAACAGTAACAATTATTTAAGTGGTATTCATTTTAAGATGGAGAACACATTATTGGCACACAATGACTTCAACACTGTCTTTCACTAACAAATGTTTTGTCTGGAAATGAAAATACAACTTAAAGGTGCTGGAATTTGCCATCAATAAATCATCGCCACAGTCATTTTGAGACATTAGTGTAATTACTGCAACCAAACAAAGACCTTAGCCAAGGTGACTGGCAGTCGTCTCGGCTTCGTCACAAGACAAGAGGGTTTTACTCTCCCAGAGTGAGCAGTGCAACACTTTCAGAGGCTGCGGAGTATCTGCAAAAGCTAAAGAAAATCACTTCCAATATGCTTCTCCAGAGGGGAAACCAAAGCTAATGCAGAGACATCCTGAGCTGCAATTCCCCTAACGGCCACTAGCTGTAACTCACTACATCTATTTCTTTCTCACCATCATATCCTCTTTTTCCAACTCTTCCTTCATGTTTCTCTTTCAGCTCTTTTCCTCTGTCTCATCTTTCTGTTTCTCAGTAAACTTTCTCAGGGCTTTTCCTCCTCTCCTCCTTTCCCCGCCCCCCACCTTTCTCCCCCCCTACTGTCCCTGACAGCAACATTAAACAAGTGGGGAAAAATGGACAAGCAATTATGATTTATGATCAATGCATGCAGCAGCTGCTGACTTTTATAATGACAGTGGTTGGGAGGAGGGAGCGAGGGGATGAATGTGCGTGTGTGTGTGTGTGTGTGTGTGTGTGTGTGTGTGTGTGTGTGCCTTGATCAGTCTCCAGGGTGCGTGCGGGGAAGATGAGGGGTGAATCGATAGGCGACTGGGATCATTGGTATGCAGATTCCGGCAGATAGCATTATGATGAGCAGGTGCCATTAATCAGAAAGCAGAGCACAAATCTGAGTAAGATGGAGGAGAGGAAGACTTTCCCTCACCGGGTCCCATTTGTAACCAGAACAGCTACTGTGGCACCAACATCACTGACCACACAGAACTTTAAGCAGTTTTTTAGAGGATTAATCACAGATTCTGCACACTTCTGCTATTTTACTAAACATACACTACCATGAGTTGTTTTAGTTTTGTTGCATGTAGTCATTTTGGATTTTCAGAATGGTACGAAAATCAGCTTGCAGTGACTTGTAACCTGCTTTACATAGGTATTCTATAACAGAGAACATTTACTGCAGCTTTATTTCAATGTTAAAGTTGTATTATTGTCACACAAATTTGGATTTGAAAATGTAAGGAAACAGCTATACAACGGAGGCCTTACAATAAATGAGCTTTATACGACATTTAGAACATTAATCTCGCAGTAAACAACTATTTGCTATGTAGTGGAGTAACGGCATCCTAAGCAGAGAATGAAATCACACTCCCTCTGTGTGTGTTGTAATCCAGGCCTCTCTGTTCGTTGTTGTGGTAGACGTGCATGCATGTGAGTCCCTGCGTGTGTATTCCACTGGCTGGCTAATCGCTGCCGCTCTGCACTGTGTTCATCTAGCAGATACCGTTGATGTCCAGACCCATGGTGGCGGAGCAGCATTGTAGCTTAGGTGTCATGCCCATCCCATAGTTAACCCTTAATGTTAACACTTTAAGCTGTGTCAGCACTGTTGCTGCTGCTAGCACCATTAGCTGCTAACTACCGGCTCAGCCACCTTCATGTTGAGAGCCATGTGCAGACAATCCCAGCTCACTCTGAATCAGACATAACTCTGAATGTTGAGTACAGCTGATATTACTGACTTAAAATTATAAGGTATAAGAGGTATCTCTCAGTTGCCTTTGCCTAAGCTTGGAGCAGATTTTGCAGCTTTTGCAACATTACTGACAAGGCCTCCAATACTAATGAGATGGCAATCACCAACACCACCTTACCACACTTTGTAGATAAAAGAGATTCTCAGTCATTTACAGGTTAAAAAAAATCCAATATACATTTAAAGGCTCTTCAAGGAAATTAGAAAAGATGTGGGGGCTGTTCTTTGCCTATGTGGAGAAAATAACCTTTCCAGCTATCCCTGAATAATATCCTACTTAATTTTATCTACTTTTTAGCCATATCTTCACTCTTACCCTGACTTTAAGGGTGAGATTATTGTTTACTGTAATAAGTGATATATGATCAGATTTCTCAGTATTGTTTTGTTTGTATTGTTTTTTTGTTTGTTTATTTGTGTTTTCCCTACTGTACTACTGTTACATTACACTGTCATTCACCTGTGCTTTAACACGATTGTCAGTTTGTCTGTAAAAAATGAATGAACAAAGTTTGTAAAAAAAGAAAAATAATAATAATAATAATAATAATAATAAAGAAAACAAAAGCCAAATGCAAAAAAAACCTCACGAAATTCATGCAATACTTTTCATAATGTTGTTATGAATCTTGTTTTTCCCACCAAAAAAGCAGCTAATTCCCAAATCTCATTATATACATCAGTAAGTTTATAAAGTTTGATGGAAACCTGCATTATGATAACATCATTTTGACAAAAGCAAAAGTAGGAAAAAATTCTACTGCGATATGTAACCCTGAAGATAGGGGATCAAGCTAAAAACATGTGCTCTGCTATGCTTTGGAAAATACTAGCTGCTAATGTACATTGAATCATCATTGAAATTCCAAAATGCAGCATACTGTGTCTAAGTAAGTACTGTTTGTAAAGGCCGGTGAATGCACGTAAGTTTGCCCTATGTTTGCTGTGTGTGTTCACGGTCAGATGTATGCTTGTGTGTGTACTGGGAAGGCCCCCAGTGTTAAAAGGATCTGCAGACCCGGGCCAGCCCTAATTGAATCTGGGTCTCCTCTCAGAGCAGGGAGAGGTAACCTTGCCACTCAGCGTGTGAGCACTGCCACCCACGGTCAAATTAGCCTGACGCCAAAACTCACTGCCCTTCACACCTCCGGGGAGTGTCCTTCAGGTGCCCGGGTGATCCCCCCCAGCCCCCTCACACCCATAGCTGCCATCAGCAACATCACAGTTTGGGGGGAAATCCTGAATGATTCACAGGTCCAGAGTTTGACAGGGGTCCCGCAGGATGCCAGGGATTATAGATATTTATTGTGTCACAGTTGTCAAGAGGCCTAAAAGTGTGACACACCTAATTTCAGCACAGGGTGTCCATCCTGAAACACCTCCTGTGGGTCTGGAGCAAAGGGAAATTAGAGTATCTGAGCTCCATCTGAGTGTAAAAGCTCCTTTAAAAGGCTGAACATACCTTTACCCACAATAGTCTGATTTTCTCTGCCAAACCAGACAAAAGAAGGCTCTCTTTTTCTCCAAATCTCCATTCTCTCCAACCCCATTCTCTTCTTCCCCCTCTATACTACACCCCTCCCCATGTCGCTGGGCTTGCTTGTTCCCGTGGGACACCTTAGCCTCCATTAAAGCCATCAGAGAGGAGGATGAGGTTGAGACTGAGAATTAACATCGCCAGAGGCCCCGTCTGTCCTCCTGCGGCTCATCGATGATGTTTAAAAAGAAATATATGAAATAAATAAATACATAAAAGAGTGTAATATGAAAATCAATGGCCAGGCAGCGGGGGCTGCGGCTGAGGCATTTGGAGTGAGGGACTCATAAAGCTGAGTACTGCGGGAGACTGATGGAAGGCAAAACACTTACTTTGTTTATTCTCTCTCCTCACCCCCGTCCCCTCCCCTCGCTGTCTGTATCCAGCTCTCACTCTCTCACTCTCCCCCCCCCTCCTCTGTCTGAAATGGTCGAGGACAGCTTTAATGCTCCTGACAATTTATGTGGACGGTTAAGAACGATGGAAATCAAATAGTTGAGTGTAGGCAAGGCCCAGTGAGTGGCCAATAAGAAAGAAACAACAGCTGATGATGGCAAAGAGGACTGTTACCTGCTGGAATGGCTCTTTAGGCCGCACTATTACTGTCAAGTCGCTGGCTCTTTTCTGAGTGCTCATATTATAGATTCATAACTGTATCTATGTCCGATAGGCCCTTTTAACACAGCGCGGCAACAGCTTTCATTTCATCGAGTCAAGCTAATGTGCAGCAAGTACTAAATATGAATCCTATAAGAGCAGCTTACAGTGTGGCGTATAAAATGTCAAATGGTGTGTGTGGTAGTTACGGTGCTTTTTATGCTGTGTGTTGTACGTTACCAAGGTGTGCTCTGATTCCTCTACTTTAACAGATGCGCGCGCACACACACACACACACACACACACACACACGAAAATGCAGGAGCAATAAATTACACTTGGTCCTATTATGAAGACGAAGCAAGGAATGGCTTTCTTAAATATCTGCATAATGTGTGCGCTAAACTGTGGGAGTGTCTCAGAGTCCACTATTAATCTGTTGGAGAGACACGAGAGTGTGTGAAGGTGCTCACTGTAGCTCTGACACCCTGTCTGCATCCATGCTCAGCTCAATAGATACAATTTACATGCTCCAAGCTGTGGACACATGTAGATGAACGTGCATGTACACATCCACACTGTAGTGTGTTGTTTCGCTTCTTCTCCGCTCGTCTCCAGGGTTGGAAAATACGGATAAAAGTCCCTATCACAGTATTTTATGTTGTTGAGCAATCATGAATGGTAGATATATTCAATTTTTTTTGTTGAAAGATGTAAACTAATTGTTATCTGTAAATGTTTTTGTCTCTGAATTCAAAGGCATGTTTTTGCCCCATAAAGGTACAAGAGGGCATGTCGCTCCAGCTGTATCTCATTAGATACCAATTCTGTACCTTTCTAGTTGGTACATTTTTGTCACTCAGGGTGCAGAAATGTTCTTTTAGAGGTAAAGAAAAGAAGGTATGAGAATGTACCAATTTTCAAGGGCTGGGTGATAAATGATAATGATAATTATCACAATAGAAGTTTTGATTGAATTATAACAGGTACTGTGGTGCAGTGGTTAGCATTGTCAGTGGTTTGAACCCCTGGGAGTCCTTCTGTGTGGAGTTTGCATGTTCTCTCCGTGTCAGTGTGGGTTTTCTTGGGGTACTCCAGCTTCCTCCCACAGTCCAAAGACATGCAGGTTAATCAGTGACTCTAAATTGCTCGTAGGTGTGAATGTGAGCGTTAACGGTTGTCTGTCTCTATGTGTCAGCCCTGTGATAGTCTGGTGACCTGTCCAGGGTGTACCCTGCCTCTCGCCCAGTGTCAGCTGGGAAACGCTCCAGCCCCCCTGCGACCCCTAACAGGACAAGCGGTTACGGAAAATGAAAGAATGAATGAGAATTATAACAAATGTTCAATATAAATAAACAACATAAACACCCAGGGAGGTGGGTGCTATTGCACCTTAAACACTAGGTACCACCCACAATTAAACAGAAGAAGATCAGCCACCAAGGTTGACCAGCACCAAGCTAACGTTCACTGCCACAACATAATTATAATTTGATGTTGAGGTATCAATATATAGAAAGGAATCATTTCAGGAAAAAAATTAAAACATTTCTGACAAATCAGATTAAGTTTTTCTGAAGGTACAATATGTCATTTTCTGCTGCTAGGGGTCCATCAATCAAAATGACAACAAAAGACAATGCCATGATTGCAGTCAGTTTATTCTGATTAGGTTTCCTTCAGTGTTTATTGTTTTTTACCAGGAGCTGAATTACCCACAAAGGTTGGACCAGGTGACTGAAACTGGTAAAAATACTGAATAAAGCAGTTTCATGTTAAAATCAGTGCTCATCCGGGTCTGGAGCCAAGTTGCTACTAACGTTTTCTTTGCTTGTTTCTCTGATTACTTAAGATCCAGACATCTGATGACTTAAAATCCTTCATCTGGTGAAAATATATAGTAAAAAACGTCCAATATCTAAAAAGTACATTCTAACAACATGGCTTAAACTAAAGAAAAAGCCCATTTATGACAGCTTCTCACAGATAACCACAACCCTGACGCATGTATGAAGGGGATATGGCACTACTGACTGGTGATGGGGACAATGAAGTGGTCTGTGTCCTTGATTCAAATTACAGACATCTCTGAGTCTTAACATTGTTGGAAACATTTAGGTTAATGTGAGTACATGACTCAACAAAATATATATTATTGGTCTAGTTGTTTTTGGTCATTTTGATGGGGAAAAGTTGCATATTATATCTTTAAGAGATCCATGCAAATATGGTATGATACTGCCATAAAGCCATCATGCTGATTGATTTGTAAGATGGTCAATAATGTCCTAATACACCCAGAGAGGTGAAAGGGACACATACCATGGTATAAACAGTACAAGTCCGTCTCATATCTTTGTTTACCTGCTCTATTTCTCCCTCCATCTTATTTTATTCTCCATTTTTATCCCTTGAATACTTGATTTATTCCGTCTTCTTACTTTCCCACCTTGCTGCCTTCCCTTTCTTAAAGACCCTATATATTCTGGGGGATAGGTTGCACAATTACAAACACACGTACACACACAAACACACATGCGCACACACACAATTATGACGAATCTTGCTGGATATTTGTTATGACTGGCCTGACTGAGCCATTAGTTATAGGAGGCTGTGCTGGGAAAGGGGAGGGATACAAACGTGTAATAATGCCTCCACCATAGAATTTCAATCAACCCCCATGGTGTGTGTGTATGTGTGTGTGTGTGTGTGTGTGTGCGCGTTTTGATCACACAAGTAGTTGACACCACAGTAGAGGACACAGATGAGACGGTTCAGTGTTCTTTGTTTGCTACAACAGCAGGCTGAGCTTGAATTCCCGAAGCCTTAAAATGCCAACAGTAGAGCTGCATAATATCCACAATAAAGACTGCAGTGTTTAATTTTTGCTGAATGTTGCAACTTCAATATGAGATGTCATAAATATTGATACAGGTTTACTATGCTTTTTCATGAAAAATGAGCATGAACAGATGCTAATGCTTACAATTTGTTCAGTTTGATTAAAATGGAATATTTTCTCTGACGTGCTACTTGATTTGTGAACCGCCGATTTGGCACAAACCAAGAATACCTTCTTTAGTGAAGCAGTCCTAAACACTTTTTCCTTTGAGAAAAAAGAACAGCCTTGTGCTATTTGGTAATTGCAGAGGTCCATATTTATACGGCAGTCTGATGATTTATACATTTTTTCCTTTCATTTAACATACAGTACATCTGCACTATTTTTATAGCAATGCTGGATTATCAAACAAGTTAGCGAGATACGATGGTTTTCATCAAGAGCAGGGCTAACCTGTGTACATGTTACCAAACTGTCAGTGATTTATGATGATTAATCTAACAGTGTACTGATGGAAACCAAATCTGCAAACTTTTTGATAACTAATTAATGGTTGAAATCTTAAATTAAAACAATGGTAGGTAATGGTAGCTAAGCAGTAGGTAACTGGTAGGTCATTGGTAACTAACTGGTAGGTAATTGGTAACCAGCTGGTAGGTAATCAGTAATTAACTGTAGGTAATTGATAACTTACTGGTGGGTAACTGGAAAGTAATTTGTAACTTACTAGTAGGTAAGTGGTTACTAACTGCTAGGTTACTCATAGGTAATTTGTAACTAACTAGTAGGAAGATAAGCGGAAGAGCCCTGGTTTCCGGTTGTAGGCTGTTTGTAGTCCGCATGATATTGACCAATCACGTTTGAGCCGGCTGCAGTTGTTGCCAGGTTAAACGGTCCGTGCGGTGAACTAATGAGGTGAAACATAATTGGCGTCACTGCAAACTCTAAATCCATTGCAATGGTTCCGCATATTTACTTATATATAAACCGAAGTTGGAAATGGAAGTTCGCTTCCTCCGCCCAAATCAAACCGGAATGCCAAAAAATCGGGGGTCTGCCCCCAGAGGCTGTATCGCCATCTGCTGGAAGTCAGATGCCGAATACAGCCAATGGGTTCCGAGAATGTATGGCAGCTAACTGGTAAGTAATTGGTAAGTAACTGGTAGGTAATCCGTAATTGGTAGGTAACTGGAGGGTAATGGGAAACTAACTGGTGGGTTACTGTTAGGTAACTGGTAACTAACTGGTTGGTAATTAGTCATTAACTGGTGGGTAACTGGTAACTTACTGGTAGGTCACTGGTTAGTAATTGGTAACTAACTGGCAGGTAATTGGTAGGTCTGCCTGTATCAATGTCAATATCAGTATTTCAGAGTTTTGATCTTTTTTTCATATTTTAAACATAAACAAACATTGTGAGAAGGATCTTTTATATTTGGGTATTAAAGAACTGTGACTAAGATCTGTGTTGTGTGGGACGCTTTACACTTGAAAATTAAAAAAATCAGAACTCTCTAAGGAACAAACTATGTATTAAAGTCACTGTTCCTATATTACCTTAAACAAACTATATCTGTGGCATTCTGTGCTGCAATGTCTTGTTACTTATCAGCCAAAATCTATGGCGATACTGACATTGCAATGACCTAATATCAGAGGATATATCAGTCTGGCCAATTTACTGGTCCAGCTTTAGAGAGTAACAACAACTTATATGAAAATGTGACTGTTCACTAACATCGGAGGAAATATTCTTTTATATTATAAAGATTTCCCAAGTTCTGCATGGACGTCTCTCAGTATTATCAGTAAAGTTGAGGTCTTACATAATCATGAATTCACTGTTTTCCAATATGTAGATAATCAAACAGTCTGAGTCCACCCAAACTACTCAAATCAGCATCAAATCAGTGGACGCATACCTTAAGATAGACTATCCCATTACGAATGAGTCACATACGTGTATGTGCAGAGCTCCCTCGCTGTATTTTACACAAAAGCAGACAAACACAAACTGTTGATTCCAGTAAAGAATACTTCTCTACCATCTGACTAAAATAATAAAACCGTGCATTTAAGAAACTTAAGAACATGTAAATTCAATAAGATAAGCCAGTCTGCCAGTCTTGAAGGCTCAACTCCTCCCACACACACATAAACAAACACACACACACAGATATCCCTGCAGGTTCTACATGCAGACTATGTGTATGGGACTTGTTGTGTGCTCTCTAGCCACCAATTGTAGGCTGCCCAGTCAGATATTTATTACTATTGATCTAGCTGGTCCTGGCTGGAGACTTTTGTTCTGCCGGCTCGAGGCTCTGACCTCAATTAAGTTATGAATTTCTATCTGATAGACTGGGAGCGCTTGGGGCCTGCCGTGGCCGTGCTACCACGCTGGATTAATTAGAATTAGCGGTGCTGCGAGTCGCCCTCCCCGCCTCATGGATCATGTTGTTTTAATACAAAGTAGAGGCGGAGGCGTGGGAGGGATGGAGTGAAGGGGATGGGAGCTTTGGGGGGAGGGGAGAGTGATGAGGAGAGGGGAAAGATGGAGACAGACGGAAAGGCAAAAAAAAAAGCAAGCATGAGTTGAGTAAAAGGATGCGAGACACGGCCATGTCCTTAAAACCTGCGCTGCCTTTCCAACAATACTTTAGACTTTAACAATGTCTCCTTCCTGGCATTGTGTTTGTGTTGTGTTAACCTGCATCTCACCTGTCCTTCCTCTTTGTCCCCCTAATCCCACCTATGCTCTGTCACTTAACCTCCCAGTAATCTCCTCAAGTCAGACATTGTGTAAATCTACTCTGGACCATTCCTGACCTTTGTTGTAGGTCTGCAGCACCTCCGAACCAAAGCCCTGCCTTTCCGACTCCAGTTCACATGAATGGGCATATCCTCTCTATAAATGCATATTTCCATGGCAACCCTACAGCTTGTCGGGAGGGTAAGGGGAGGGTTTCAGGTGGGATTTCCACCTGTGGGTGTGGGATTACACCGTCTGGACAGAGAATGACCACAGGGAGAGTGGACACACACAAACACACGTCTAGACCAATGAAAGAACAAAATCCTCAAATCTTAGTCACACAAAAGGAAACAATCACCAAATATCTGAGACTGCCCAAATTTGAATCAATTATCTTCACTGGAACAGTTCAGGATTTTGGGAAACACACTCATTTGCTTTCTTGTAGAAAATTAGATGAGAAGATCGATACCACTGTCACACCTGTATGGTAAATATGTAGCCGGTGCCAGCAGACAGTTAGCTTAGCTTAGCTTAGCTTAGCACAAAGACTTGAAATGAAGGGAAGCAGCTAGCCTACATCAACCAGCACCTCTAGAGATCCCTATACAGTATAACACGTTATATGTTGTGTGTTTAATCCATATAAAAAAAAACAAAGTGTAAAAATGATAATTCAGTGCTTTTTCTTGGCTGGGAGCCGAAACTTTGTGGAGTCTCTGCAGGTTGGCTGACACTTGGTTCCAGCCAAAAAATAGTCCGGCACAAAACCACCATTTGTCATTTTTACACTTTGGCTTGTCTATGGGTTGTGTTCGAATATAAGCTATATATTTTTAATTAATAAAATAGTTTATAGCCTTATATTTTTGAGGGTAGTAGAGAATCTTCCTGCAGGTGTAACTGTTTTCTGTTGATAGTGATCACATGACGTATCCTTTCAAAAGAGTGCTTTCTGCTGTCACACGAGCACTGGTGCAATAACAGATCAGCATAATTGTCAGTTTACTGAATGTAAAAAAATGTACCTGAGAAATCAGTTTGTTTTTAAGAAATCAGACGCTATTGTTTTTACTATTTTTTTTTTTTTTGCCATAATAGGAGAATTAATTTGATCTTAACACAAAGCAGCTGCTTTTGTTTAATCAAATGTAGTCTACTAAAGATTCAAAATTTTTTCTTCTTATTGGAAATACCCTCACAAAAGTGCTCAAAAAATCTAAACATCTAAAATTGAATGAAAGCTGAAGAATCTGTAAAGAAGATCATGTGACCTGACTGAAAGCTCCAGGATAGCAAATAAATTGACATTGCAAATGGACTGCACTTGTATTGCGCCTTTCTTTCTAGTCTAGTCCGACCACTCAAAGCGCTTGTCACTCTACGAGTGACATTCACACACTGGTGGCCGAGGCTACCACACAAGATGCCACCTGTTACTCAGTTTTTTTCTTTAACACACTCACATACCCATGGAACAGCCATCGGCTCGGGTTCAGTATTTTGCCCAAGAAAGGGTAAGATTAGGTAAGATTATCCGAACAATAGGGCTGGAAAATATGTGGATACTACGATATGAGACTAGATATTGTCTCAGATTTGGATACAGTAATATTATAAGTTGTATTTCCACCTGATCTGAGAAGAAGCAAACTAAACTAATAATCTGAGCCAGCATTCAATGCCAGCTTTCCCTACTCAGGAACAGACATATTTTGGTAATTACCAGTAAAATATTGGAGTCTGATATCTTGCCTAATTTGTAATGACAATTATACTTCTCCTAGTTCAACAAAACCTTACCCTAATTAGTGATGAGTTTGTATTGTGGGATGTGTTTTCACTGCTGTTGTGATATGATGGAATGTCCTAAACTTAATGTGATGCCTCATTAATGCTCTTAAATACATTCTAGCACATATAATGTAATTCTAGGCCTTAATAATCTTAAACCTTAATTTCCATTATCACATTAAGTGAGGTTTTACAGTACTGTCATCTTTCCCACAGTTTGTGCTCCACTTTCTCTGGGTGTATTAGCTGAGGGAGCGGTGATACGATGAGGGTGGGGAGGTGGAGGGGTGTTTAATGTACAGTACCAGCACCAGGGCCTGATCTACAACTGGCAGGTGGCAGAGCTGTGATCTGCATATTCAAACACACACACACACACACACACACACACACACACACACACACACACACACACACACACACACACACACACACACACAGCTACCTATTGTAGTCCCTTCCCGCCCTGATCCAGGATTAACTATCAAACGAGCCTTTAATGCAGGTTACCGGGGTTTGGGAACAATTCACTAAAACAATCAGTTGATTAATTTCAAACGATTTTCCTCCTCTGCCAAGCAAATAATAATACTTTTTGTTTGAACTCTGAAAGTCCCCCTCCCCTTTTTAATCAACAAATTAAGCATAAATCATGTTTGATCTTTATTTACTGGTTGCTCGGCAGTTGGTAGAGGTCAAGAGAGATTACTGGTTCGTTCTAATAGCCTGCAAACAACTCAAACATTCCTCTATTCCTCTCGTGCTCTTTGTTTCATGTGACAGGGGCTTTGGGCAAAAAGGACAGAAGCATAAAGCTGCTCTATCAAGTTTTTTATCTTTCTCTAATGTAACAAACGTTCCTTTCCTGCCTTAATTCCTTTCCTCAATGACTTAACCCCAAGTGAAATAACAAAACAAAAGGATGTTCGAGCAGGTTCTAATGAGAGGCATATCGTTCTGTAAGCTTTACATAGTGAGATAATTTGGCATTGCGACAGAGTGGTATGATTTAGCTGACTATATTTTTCTCTCAGCCACCTCTTTGCCACCTCATAAATCTGCTACCAGTAACTCTGCTGCAGAGGTCCAGTGTCTTTAATATTCAGTCTTCTCCACGGCCGGCTCTGTCTAACACCTGAGAGACAGGCAGGTGAAAAGGTCCTGATGGCCTGAATGCATGAATCCAGGATATGTCTGCACTCTGACTGGCTAGAAAATGCACTCTTCTAAAACAATATTTCTGGTTTTCCTTCCTTTGCGTACATACTTGCTCAAAAAGGCACATTTATAAAGCAGAGCAGAACTTTGCAAAATTAAATACACCTCTAGATTGTCGTCATCCTCGCTCTGTTTGCTCCAATAATTCAGAATAATTAAGAAACATTGGATTATTTCCCTCTTTGTGTTTGTATACAAAAAGCAGTTTACTCAGACAAAAGTGCGAGGGACATAAATTAAAAGTCTACTCAAATTCAGCCATACATTATCACTACCTGGCTGAAGATTTATGTTTCTTACTTTGAGTGCTGAAAAATCTTGGCACATTGAGATATCAATTTATACTTCATTGATAGATACATGACTGTAAATATGCACCATCTTACAAAAGGACAAAAGCCTCCATCCATACATCAATCCTCCTCTGCTGTCATTATCTTGATATGGCTCTAAATCATTAGTGAAGTGTTTTCGTAGTTATCCCACTGTTAAGTCTTTTATGAACCATTCGCCACAAATCCACCCGCTCCCTGCGAGCATTCAAAACAAAAGGGGTCCACGCATGACCACAAAAGAGAAAGTCATTTGTGAAATGTCCTGATTATGTGGGGTTGTGCAACGTAAAACAATTTGCCTGATTACTTCCAATTGATTCGGCCTTACAGTTAAAGCCTCACTGTGCAGCCCGGTGAACTGCGCTGTGTCGTGCCGCTGGGCAGGGAAGAGGAGTAATTTCTCCAATGTGCAGCTGAGCCAGCTTACCGCCAAAGCTAAAGCCTCCTGGATGCTGCTAAAACCTCGGGGAGGCTAAACACTAGGCTAGCTACCAGCTAACTCTGTCTGTTAAAGCCCTGGGGATTTGTCTGTGGCACAAAGTGAATTAAAGGTGACCTTCTGGAGGGGATGGAGAGAGAAAAGAGAAGGGCAATGGGGAAGCTGGAGATGTCACTATTTGCTTTGGGTTTGCATGTACATGTGTGCATAGCAGTATCACAAAGAATGAGTGGGCTTCTGTGACTTTCCTTTCATCCTCACCTTAAATCCATCTATGACACACTCAAACACACATCTTCATTTTCTGTAAATACAACATACAAGCCAAATGCTCCAATATATCTTCATTAACTTCAATCGCCAACTTAAAGAAAACAAGCAAAGCAAAGCATTTCAACTGAACGAATAAGTGCTATTAAAATACTTTGCACTGCATGAATAAACTTCTATTCTTCTACCACCTAAAAACTGTTCCTGATTCCTGCTCTCAGGTTCAGTAATTTATGCAATTACAGAGGTGGAGTCTAATAACATAATAGAGATCCGCAGTCCCGCTCCTATTACGGGCATGTCACTGTTCCACAAAGTATTCTCCCAAAGAGGGTGTCTATCATTGATCTTTTTGAGAAGCTGAATCACAGTACTGGTGTTTTCAATCCATATAAGGTCAAAACTCATGAGAGCTGTAGCTGTTGAACACTAACAAAACAAATGTTTGTTAAAAATGGGAACAGAAATTGAAAAGTAAGACAGAAACTAGGATATAAACGAGCCTGAACAGAAGTTGGGGTGGGACCAGTGATGAAGTCAAGAAGAGCACTTAAACTGAGAACAAGTCATGACCGAGACCTGAGTGTGACTTTGACAGATATTGAGACCACTGTGAGTCCCACACCACGTGACACACTTTCAATATAATGTGGAACATGCAAACCTCCTGAAATTGATCTGAAAGATCCACATAAACACTCAGAGAAAGCTAATAAAGGTTCCTCATCATTCACCTCTTTTATTGCCATATGCTGCATAAAGGTGTGTATGTGTGAATCTACCATGAAAAACTGTCTTAATAAAATAGTCAGAGGGCACTGCAGTGGTGAATTTTATGCAGGGGAAGTGTCCTTTAATTTCTATGATCAAACAAAGGAGCTAAAATCAATTTAACTATCTTTATTCAACTTTCAGGGTTCCTGCAGTCATGGAAAACCTGGAGAAGTCACATTTTCCAGGCCTGGAAAAATCATTCAAGTTTTTAAAAAGTCATGGAATTGTGGTTGTGTGGAATTAAATTGTTACAGAAATCTTCAGTGGATTATCTTCCACATAATGTAACATAACAGCTAATTTATTTTCTGAAACTTTCAATGTAACATAGCTCTAATATGTGTTGATGTTGACAACGTTTTGTCCATAATCACACACGTTTCTTTATTCTTTCCCCATGTTCTGGCTCTCCCTTAATGTATGCCAGCTCGATGAAATTATGTTTGAATAGAGTCTGAATCTGATATGTGGAACAAAGTTTTATAATTTTGTCCATGAAAATGTGTGGGAACCTTGAACACTCCTTTTTTGCGTAGGCAGTTAAGTGATGTGGTTTTGACCAACTTGAAATAAATCCTGAGTCTTCTTTGTTTGAGACAAGACCATCAAAAAGTGGTCTTGAGACAAAGTAGGCAGGACATTGGTTCAAAACACATATACCAGGTAAATAGTCGTAATACAGTTTGAAACAAGAGTGGCTCATTCGGCTTCCACTCATTTATTTACCAATTGATTATCACAGGAAACAGAGAGAAAAATTCTGCTCACCTGACAGTTGATGTCGGCTTTGTGCTGCAGTAGTACAGAAACTAGCTCCTTGTGTCCTCTGTCACAGGCCCAGTGCAGGAGAGCCCGACCCTGTGAACACAAACACACATTAGATGATTGACAGGAACCTGCACACTTTAAATGGCATGTACAAAAGTTTGAGAGTGTGATGTAACATTGAACAATGCAGCAGTATTTAATTACATTCATTGCATGTAGTGTCATTTTGTCATTTGAGACGATGTGGATCACCAAACCAACAAACAAAAGACAGATTCTCCTCCTCCTCTACCTTGTGCTCCTCAAAGTTAACTTCCACTTCAATTTGTTTCTTTGCTTTCAGACAAAATAAATTATGCACAAGCATTCAGAACTCAGAGCCTTTGGGTCCCAGTTCCGTAATGACCTGCGGACAGGGTGACGAGATGTGTGTGTGTGTTTGTGTGTCCTTGCATGTGTGTGCAAAGAAGAGCAGTAAGGTGGTTCAAACACAGCCCGAGGAGGGCTCACGGACAAATTGCAGTAACCTGCACACAGTCTGTAAAGCTTGATTGATGGGACACTGTGCACAAAACAAGAGCAGCCCCTTGATCAGCAACCCCCTACTCTATCTGACACACACACACACACACACACACACACACACACACACACACACACACACACACACACACCACTCCTTAGGTCCAAGATCCTTGTTCTAATAAAACCACGCAAGCTCATTTTTCAGTGAGGCCAATTAGGCAAAGCAAACTCTCCAAGTTCAATTCTGTTGCTTAAATCATATTGATCACTGTGGCTGCATGTTAAAATGGATACTTATGAGCCAGGCCAGAATACCAATAAGTTTCTCTCTCTCCCTCTCCCTCCCTCACTGTCTCTTTTCTACTCTCTTCCAGGTGTTTGTGCTGCTGACTGCCGGCCACATTCTCACTGAAGACCTGAGTTTACTACCTCCAACAGGACACTGCACACATTAAGTGGGCTTTTTGGGGAGTTGCAGTGATTAATAAAACATTGAATGTGTCAAATAGAATAAGTGCGGCATTCAAAGTTGAGCACACACCATTAACAGAAACATTTAGAGTTTGGGCATTTAGAAGAGTCTCCTCTGATTAGGGCTGAAATAGTCTTATTTGGGAGGGTAAACCACAGGTAATAAATGTTAATCACGCTCTGCTCAAGTGGGCAGATCAGTAAAAAACACCATTCTCTTTGTCTGAAGAGGAGGACTAACTCCTGCTCACTGTGGAGGACAGAAGCACTGCTATATAAAAGGATTAGCAGTTGCTAGAAATGGTAAAATAGGAGACATCTCTAACCAGACACACACAGACATAACATGCACACTTGGTCATACATATGCTCTTTCCTCTGCCCTGATACACGCTTTTTTTCAGTTCTGCATGCTTGTGGTGGGATGAAAACATTCGTATGCAATGTAGGCAAGTATGAAAAAAAGTATGTATGTGTGTTGTACATCTGACAGATGAATAAATGCAGTAATATATTGATAAAACATTGTTAAAACAATGTAAAACAAAGGAAAAAGTCATAATCTAATAAACATTTGCAATATCGAGATTACGCTTAATCTTGAGAAGGGTCTTTACAGGTATGTAGATGTTGTCTGTTGGATTTTTACTAAAGACTATTCCACAATTCTGGTCAAAATAAACCTTTTCTAGACTCCTCTGTCTTGACCAAGAAAAATTTAGAAACGGAACATTCATGACGACATTGACAACATTTGAGGAGCCAGACTTTGATGTCAGTTCTGTTGGAGTTAATGGGGTGGGCACAGCAAATCACACTATAACTCATCGTAATTTTGTTGTTTCAAATTTGACTGAAAAATCCTTCCGCCACATTAAAAAACACACATTATGTGATGCTTACTGATGGTTTTTTTTTTATCTAAATATGTACATTTGTTTTTCTTGCTAATGGTCTCCAAAGAGATCATGGCTCTATCCAGCATTTACATTTCAGCCTCTGCTGGACAGAGACTAATAACAAGGAAAACAAACGTGCATATTTATAAGAAATGTCAGTCGACATCACCTAATGCGTGATTTGTGAAGTAAAAACAACAAAGATATGATGGATTAAAGTATGATTTGCAGTGCCTGCCCCATTTGCTCCAACAGAACTGACACCAAAGTCTGGCCCCTTGAACGCTTTCACTGTCATTGTGACTGTTCCTTCTTTATATTTTCCTTGGTCTTGACTGCAGGTGAACTTGATCAACAAATGATGCACACTTATCCCAGCACTACTTTGGAGTAGTAACCAATCTATGCTTAGTCTATGAGCTCATAGGTGTAGTGTTATGGATGGGTTTTTTTTGTTGCATATTTTGGCAATGCTGCTCATGAGTCATGACTATTTTATTGTATGTATTTTAGGTGTCAAATGTTCTGTTTGTAATGCTGTATATTACGTTTACCTCACTTGTATACGGTCTTGTGTTTTGCTAATGTTGCACACTGTTGTTTGTATTTTTTGTACAGCCCTTAATGCATGATAATATAAATACCTTATCAATATTAGCCGATATTTGGCTTGAAAACTATCTGAATCTGCCAACATGCTAATAATATTGGTCCATCATCCGAATCGGCTAATATCAGCTTTAAAATGAACCATCAGAATTGGCCAACATGCTTTTTCTTGTTTTGCACAATGAATGAATAGCACATATATTGAAAAGCACTGTGTTTCACGTCTCCATCTGCTGGTGGGCCACCACGATAAGAGTATGCATGCATTGTATGATGTTAACTCCACAACAGAAGAGACTTGATGATCACTTACATAAGTTGGGAAAAAGTGGATATCAATATCAATATTGGTTCCAAATAAGTTGTTACATACCAGCATATCACTTATTGGTAAAAAATCCAATATTTTGCATCCTTTCTTTAAGGCATGCTTTGTGATATAGTGCTATAATAAACTTTGAATTGACCTGTATTTAGAGGGTCACTGTATCCCACAGTTCAGGAATTTCTACCCTGCTACATTAGTTCATGTGGCAGTAAGGCACCTAGTTGTTGGTTTGTGGCAACAATGAACAAAAAAAAAAGTTAGATGTTTGAGAGTCAAATAATCTGGTGTCAGAGTAATTGTTCCTGATTTAAAAATGAACTGCATTCATATAAAAAGAGCAATCATAAATAGATAGGAATGGCTATAAAATGCAAGCATTTGAATGATTTTGGAAGAGTGATTATATGATATAACGTGATCAAAAAGAACCCAATAATGACAAATATGGTAAATAAGTAAACTGACCAGCATCTCCTCAACTAAAGGAATGCAACACAAAACCACAAATGACATCTATCTTGCTTCAGAATTCTTAATCAACAGGTTTTACTTGAGGACAACACCTGTGCCTATGCTTATGGCAAGCAATAAACAAATAACGTATTCAATTTTTATCCTAACAATGCACGTCTTCTTGTCAGGTCTTTCAGCGGTGATTAAAACTCAAGTTAGAAACTGCATCCTTTTTAAGTCATCCTATATTTATATGAATTAAATTAAAGTATAATCATATAAGCATGTCCTAAACTGGTATCTGGCTTTGTTGGCATCTACTAGAAATACATAACACAGTGGATATTTGGCCACACACCTACAGAGTGAGTACCAGGACAGAGCCTCTTTCTGCCTCTCTCTCTGTCTTGAGGCTCGACAGGCTTCCTGCTGATGTGAAACTTCACCACTGCCCTCTGCTGTTCAGCCATCTGCGCTGCAGGAGTGCAAACAACAACAATGGCAATGGAGAGACAAAGCTTTCTCTGCCGAGGTCTCTCAACCATCTGGCCTCTGACTGGGAGCTCACCAGCCGACTGCCCGCTTATCTGAGAAGCGGCTGTGATGAAAGGGAGGCAGGGAGCGAGCCATTTGGCCGGGACGATAATGAATCGGGGACAGATGAATGGGTTTCAGGGTCAATCCAGAAAACAGCTATGGTAATAGCTGCTCGCACAATTTACTCATCTCCGCCTTAGGAGTGATTCCCATGTGTTTGTGGCTTCAGATCATTGAAACCATTATGTAACGATAGTAAAAAGAGCTGCATGAACCATCCCCCAGTGACCTGTATTTTCCATCATACACCGCTGATCATTTTCTCCTGCCCTCCTGCATAAAGGGTCAAAGCACAGGACGATAACCCCGCAACTGGTACAGTGCCTTGCTAAAGTGCACTTCAGCAGTGTGAATCCCTCCTGACATGGGGGTTTAACATGCCACATACCAATGCTATGTTATAAAGGTGTTATCATGGTACAGTCATGTACAGTAGCGCTATTAATAGCAGCTCTCCTGTGCCATCAATACAGTTTCACTTGACATTGTTCCAGGTGCTGTGTTCTGCAGTTACCTCTTCATCTTTAATATTGACGTCCACTTTCTGGGAGATGATGGCCTTGCTGATGTGGTCGATGTTATTTTCTCTGCAGTAGTCAAAGATGTTTTTATCCTCTTCCCTGAGAGAGATACGGATATAGAAACAGAGAAAGAGAGAAAGGAGAAGACTCAGTCAACTTTAGTATTTTGAACCACCACTTGAGGATAAAGAATCAGATCCTTCACTTTGATTCCTGTGTTTTTACTTGTCCAGATTTTAAGATAAATGTCTAAGGTTTCATTTCAGGAGCCTCTGCAGCAGGGATACTCAACAAGCTTAGCTCGGGGGCCACTCTGCAAAATGACAAGAGACCAGGGGCCAGTTAATAAACAAATATTAACAATATGTATCAGAATATATAATAAATAAATTGCCTGTTTTTAAACCTTTTGACATTTGTTGTCATTACTCATCTTTACCAAGAGACAACCCAGTCACAGGAGCTTCACACAGGTCAGGTGTACGCAGGGTTTTTTCTAGAATTTGAGAATATTCGGGGCTTTGCCCAGACCTCTGTTTGGGGGACAGAGGCATCATCCCATGGCACTTCTTTTGGGTACACAAGCTCTGTTTTGGATCTGCTTTGTTTTTGCACTCTGGCACCTTATTTACATTCAAAGTACAAAAAAATTCCCAATGTGAATCAATAGAGCTCGTAAGTTGCGTGTTTCCGTTTCTGGTACATGGGGCCTTAAAAGTCAGTTTCTCATAATGTATTTCAATGGCTAGATGAAAATCATTTTCTGGTCCTGTTTGAATTGTGCCATGAATTTCACATATGTTGTTTGTGAATTTTAAATATATTTTTTCATGCAAAGAAGGCTACAATTTAGCAGGAAGAAGTTTGATACTGTTAGGTTTTGTGTGAGAGCGCTTTGTGGACTACAGCTCTTTGCTGCTCTCGACGCGCATGATATACGTCACCACTCGCACTCGGAACATGGCTGTGTCTCTGGTACACTTCACTGCCTTCTTCCAAGGAGAGGACAAAAGCCTTAAGCGTGGCGAAAACCACTACAAGTCTGGACACGTGGAAGGTTTCAGCTACGTCAGCATCTTGATCTGATGGCTCCGTAGATCGTGGCAGAAGACGCGGCAGCAGCACTGTGAGTTGAGAAGTGGAGGGAAAGTGTGATGACGTGACGTCACATAGGAAACATGTAGTCTTTCTCATTACGTTGATTCCACAGCCTTTAACTGAAGAATCTTACAATAAACTGTCAAACTCTTAACATGAAAAAATATTATTTAGACCCACACAAAACATTTGTGTAATCCAAGGCATTTAATGACTGGGACCAGAAAATAATAATTTTCTCTCCATTGACTCCCATTCATATTTTCTGAGCCTAGAGGTCCGATGGGGGTCTACCAGAAGGGGCGTGACTTACGAGCTCTATAGACTTTTATTGTGAATTAGAAAACGGTTGGCAGTTTAGCGCTCAGGGAAAAAAATTGATACTGCATAGTATTTCGATATCTTACGTGGCAAAATTTTATCGATACATATATGCTATTAGTATTAATTGTTTTTATTATATAAATTATTAATATTGCAAATACAAATTAAACTTTTGGTAACTTGCTAGAATAGCAAACTCAGTCCACTAGATACATTTTGCTGCAAGAAAAATGCTTGAAGTGACATGAACAGACTTAAAACTGTCTTATTAGATAAAACAAATGTTTTCCTTTGCAGACTTAATTTGCAGTTGAAAAAGAGGTAATAAATCGCAATATATGTTATTGCAATACTCAGCATATCACGTGTAATGGTTAAAATTGTGATAATATTGTACCGTGATTTAAGGATCATGATAATATTGTATCATGATGCCTCTAATGATTCCCACTCCTGTTGACAGACCACCTTACTGTGAACAGTTTTCATAGGAACTACTTTATGGTGACAGTGTGTGTAGTCCATGAACCAGAATAACTGGGACACTGAGAGAATACGCCTTCTGTGATTTGTGTGAAGCGACTCTTTAACTGCCTTGTGTGTCAGTTTAAGTGCTTCATGTGTGAGGCGTGTGCACGTCCAGGAAAGCAAACACCACGCTACCACGCTACTAGATCATTTAGTCATCAAACACACAGATGTAACAGATAATACAAACACATAACTGCTCTCTGTCTCACACACAAGCAGCAGCCACACGTGCCACATCCCTCGGGAACACTGGCACACGCCACACACCCAGCCACACACACACACATCCTATCCCACCTCTGATTATATCTCTGTGTCTCTAATCACCTCCTGGCATTGGGGACAGGAGTGAGTGCTGGGGGGAGACAGGGTGCAGTGGTGGTGGTGGTGGTGGGCTGTTGGGTGAAGGGGAGAGAAGGGGCGAAATCTCATTTAGAGCTTTACGCCTTCCCCTCCCCTCTTACCCAGTGCCGGCCATTCAGATTGATTGAATTTAGCGCTCTATTGTCTGACAGAAACCCCGCATGCCGGCCGCTTTACCACTCCCACGCAGTAAGTCAGTCATCCCCAAGGCCAAATCCCCCAGTTCCTGTCTCTGATGTCGGCTTGCTCTGCTGCACTGGGCCTCACAAATCCCACAGCACACACCTGGCTCCAGTCACACAGGAGACACTGCGGACTGTTGCCCCGTTAGGACTGAGGATGTTGTTCAGCTTCGTGTTGAGTGTCTGGGTTTGACACTGTCACAGTTAGATGTTGAGTTACTTACACAGCCAATCATGTGTAAGCATGAAGTTAGAGGTCTGGCTCTAGCCATGGGACGATATGAAAATTGAATGTCACGATTACCCTGGCCAAATAATTCTGATTCACGATATTATCCTGGTAATTATAAAAACGGGCTTGAAACTCTTAGAATAGCATTAAAACATACTAGAACCACTCTAAGAAAGAAATACTGTTATTGCATTAAACATGGAAAACATCTTTTTTTGTGAACATCCCTTTTAGTAAAAAACAAACAATCCAAAAAAGCCAGGCTTTCCAACTATTTGAAATGACATCATATCTTTGTATATAAAATATGCAATTGCGTGATTAAGATCATTTGTATTTATTGAGGTTGGTGTGTATGCAGCCTATTTTTGTAGAGTTTCTGTCATTGTTGTTTGTCCAGCAGTCTCTTTGGGCACTGCTGGACATGATTATCCAAACAATGAAAATTCATCACAATGAACTTATTGTGAGTGTTTTTTTATTGCAATCCACGATCAAAAACACTCATTATATACTGTCCCTTTCCTATCTGGCAATGAACGTTCAAGCGCAAAAACACAAAACTGAAAAAGATAAACTTAGAACATAATCTCTCTTTGTTGTCCAAGATGGTATAAATTTGTCTACGGCTCACCAAAGACAAGAAACAACAACATAAAAAGCAGGCAAGCAGTAAAACAAACACATGGAAAGGGTTAATGTCAATGTCTGTGGCTTAAATCTTATCAGTCACTTTGTGGAGAACTTCAGGGTTTTCCACAATGTTGTGCCTGAAATAAAAACCAGCCCCACTCACTATCATCAAACCATGTAATTAAAATTCTATGAAAAACAAACAAACAAAAAGTTTTAGGGAAAAAGAGTGGAGGGGCTCCTGTACACAACATTGTGCTGGCATTTATTTAATGATTGAAGATTTTGTTTAGGTCACTGTGTACTTACTAAATTAATCACAAGCCAAGACGTGTAAGGACATGGGTTTAAAGCTGCAATGATTAATAAATGAATCAATTATCTGTCTATCGTCATATGAAAATGGCAATAACAATAAATCATTTCCTTTTCCTTCAAGTCCTTTTTTTAAATAAAAGACATACACGCCAAAGGTTGCCTTCGTTCTACAACTGTAAACTGAACATCTTTGAGGTTTTGGACTGTTGGTCGGACAAAACAAGACATCACCTTGACTTTTGGAAAATTGTGATGGCCATCTTTCACCCTTTTCTTACATTGTAACCAAATTCATCAATTAATTGAGAAAAATTACTTAAACATTTATGAATTATTAAAATAAATGTTAATTGCAGCCCTCTCTGGACTCCTTGCCTCCTGCTAGACAATTTCCTTTGGGAAATCCTTGTTTGTACACTCCCAAAAACCAATCAGAGACATTGTTGGACTTTGTTTTCTTTAAACTCTCAACTACAGCTGCAACGATAAGTCGATTAATCTTTAAGTTGACTGAAAGAAATTGGCAACTATTTTTGCTAATTGCTTCAGTAATTTTTTAAGCAAAAATGTCAAACATTTACTGGTTCCAGCTTCTTAAATGTGAGACTCTGCTGATTTTCTTTGTCATTTACGATATTAAATGCAGAGTCTTTGAGTTTTTGACTGCTGGCTGAACAAAAGAAGGAATATGATGAGGTCACTTGGGGCTTTGGGAAATTGTGATGAGGATTTTTTCCACTTTTTTTTGTGACATTTTAGAGACGATTAATAGGCAGATTAATTCATACAAAAATAATTGTTAGCTGCAGCCCTACTCACAATCAATCAAATGGTTTTCTCAGGATTTCCAAAAGTCTTTATGCTGACTGACTTCTTTGAGGTTGAAGAGAAGGTAGTTGCATACTGTATAAAAAAATGTGGTTATCTAACCTCCTTGCAGAAAATTGCAACACAAATAGGAACAAAAAACTGTTGGCAGCATCACTAGCAGGCAATCTGTGATGTGTACGTGCTCGATAGGCTTTGTATCTGTTTGATACAAAGAACAACTACTGAATCAGATCATTTTAGCATAGTTCCTCTGCCCCACTGCGACCCACTGCCCTCCAACATCCGCCCTCCCTCCATACACAGCTGGCTCAACTACAACTTCAAACTACCCCCAGAGCACGTAAACCATTCTGACTTCTAATCAACACACTTTATTGTTTACTGTGAGGATACACAAACAAAGTTTTGTCTGCCGTTTGTTCTTTAATGAACCTCTGCACTTCCCTTTCTTCAGCTTTTCATCTACACGCTTTATCTCTCCCGGCTCTCTCGTTCCTCCCCTCCCTCTTCCCGCCATCCCCTCATCAGCCCGTGATGAATTATGAATAACTCATTACACTTTTATCACTGCTGGGTTATGTATGAGCACATTCATTTACATACTCCTGATTACCGGAGCTATGTTTATTCATGAGTCTCCACACTGGGCCACACCCACTTCCTTGTCTGATGGCCATGGTGACCCCAAGTGTCCCTGATGTGTGGCCACCATCCGTCTCCCCGGCAACTAATCAATAGGCCAGCTCATCAGTCTTTCGTCGATGGTCGGACAGGGCCGGCCTGACGGGCGCATGACATGTCCTCACACATATAAAGCACAAGCACACATCTAATGTAGTGCGAGGTTATATAATATGCACAATGAGCTCGCATGTGAACGTACACACACACAACCAACACCTGTGTTCAGTCCACACCACACTGAGAGCAACACACAAACACACACACACACACACACACACACACACACACACACACACACACACAGGCTATAAACAAACAAATGATTAATGTGGGTCCTATAAACGACGTGACATCAGCAGCACCGCGCTGCATGCTGGGAAGGTCACGGGCTACTCTGTCATCACATAAGCTGGGGGTACCAAGGGTTTTGTGTGTGTTTGTGTACATCTGTGTGTGAGTGTGAGAGTGTTATGCGCTCACATGTGTGTGTCCAGTCTGGTGTACTGGCAGATATGTCCTTCATCCATCAGGCTAAACTGGCCACAGTGGTGGAGAACACTCATCTACCTGGCCTGAGCTTCACTGATCAACACCACGGTCACACCATCCATCACACACACACACGTGCGCACACACACAGGCCTACACAAGCTGTCATCACAACCCCTATAGGACCCCGGTTGACGCTCTCAACATGGCTGAGCTCCACTGAAGTACGAGGAACAATGAGAAGTCAGAAATAACTCAGCAGCGGCTTCCAGCAAAGTGTCCGGACAACAAAGCCTCCAGTGTTTATCAGAGTCCTTTTTCAAGGAGGGTGTGAGAATTACAAATGTAGCATTCAAAGCCTCTTCAATCACACACTGATCAGCTCAGTAGCCCAGGGATATTGCTAATCAATCCCGCTTTTGTCGATACACATTGCAACCACCTACACACACACACATATACACAGAGATCGAGATGAGCAATGCAATTAACTCTCTGTCTGGTTAACAGGTGCTTAGCTGTTTAATATGGAGTGTGTCTGTGTGTGTGTGTGTGTGTGTGTGAGGGAGAGGAAATTGAAATGCAGCAGAGCAGTGAGTGTGACAGTTCCAGCAGGTTATGCATGGATTCGGATGCAATCGCGTCGACGTATAGCAGTAAGTGTATGTTTGTGTGTGCACACGTGTGCATAGGTGTGTGTACGTGCCATGTTAATGACTTCCTCCATGCTGGTTTCCTCCTCCGGGCATCGTTGCTACTGGATATCACCGAGGGGAGCATCGTTCTGGGAAACCTGCTGTACCTGCCTCCCTCTGCTATACCCGGCACGTCTTCATCACCGCCCCCCCTCCCCCAAAGTACCCCCCGAATCGTAACGTAATTAAAAAGGGGAGACTCTGGCCGCCTCCTCCCAAGACCGTGCATACTAATCACATACAGCCATTTAGGAGGAAAACCTGCAGGATTCACACATCTCATTTTCATCTCCAAAAGAGCTCTTTTTTCATTGAAATGAAGATGAGGTTTTTAAGCTTGAGTAAGTCTGCCAGGCAGAAGTAAATGGAGAATATATTTCATTAACATAAATCAGAAGTGTATGACGTCTCCGGGCCCTGACTGCAGTTACGGTCTGTTGAATAGAATCAAATACAGCATCAGGACCACTAGTTAACAAAGCCAGACTTGGATCGCGTTGACCTAAGCATTAAATAAGTAGTGATTCACAACTGGAGGAAAAGGCTGAGTCTGTTCCAGCACTATCAAGAACTGGGAAATTGCATTTAGATGCTCTGGCCTCTGAGAACACAACCTACGAGAACACATACTTAAATAAAGAGTGCGTGTGATGTGTATGGAGAGAACAATGCACAATGTGTGTCAGTGAAATCCTATGAGATGCTTCCCTGCGTAATCAGTATAATAGGCAGTTTCTAATGTATGGTTGTCTGTGTGTGTGTGTGTGTGTGTGTGTGTGTGTGTTACTTCTGATACCTGATCATCTCTTCCTGGTATAGAGAGCTGACTGCTGCTCCTCCAAAGCCCGTTCGTCTTTCTGCTCCTCGTCTTTCCTGTCAAATAAAAGACAGCCACACATTAATGAACAACTTCACCTTAGATGCAGTTCAAACTAAAAATGACATTTTGAGCACTGTTAACAACTTACACCTTGTTCAGTGAAAGCTAGTATGAAACACCAGCCTAGTCGAGTTAGGCTTAGTTCTGCAGCCTATGTTTCTATACCATATGAACAGAGGTAGTGACCTCATTGTTTTCTGTGCTCAGCGCAGTACAAAAGAATTGGTTTCATCTATTCACTGAACCTACAGCTTTTCACCTATAGACTTTGCTAAGCTAAGCATAGACAAAGTTTAAAAGTCTCCAGGGCTTTAGACATGACCTCATAGGTAATAAATGTCCAACAATATGCACAAGACCAATATAAAATATATAGCGCCTTAATTTGTGACTCTTGTTAATCTTCTGTGTTTTACATTCAGTTCAGCCAAGGCTTTATTACCCGGCCTATTCTTCACTGACCAACCTCGGCTCACAAAAGAACCCGCACAAATCTGATTTCGGAAAATAGCGAGAGTGGGGGGAGAACATGACAAGCGAAGCAAAACAACTGTGCGTGCACTTTTGGGGACAACCTAATTCACTTCAGAAACTCAGAATATTCGCTGATGCACTGGCCCTGCTCCTCTGCAGTGTAATGTAATATAAAGCCAGTGTCTGCTCAACAATTGAGGCAGGAACAGAGGTCAAATTCTGGCTATTATTCTCTCCCTTGCTTCTCTGTCTATGCACTCCTACTTACACTATTTGACTGTGCTTCCAAAAGAATAGCAACTGCCACGCCGTGGTGCTTTGTTAACACTAACACAATCAGCTTCTTTTCAGAGGAGGGGGAGCATTTGTGCATTTGCTGGCCTGTCTGCTGGGCTCTCTCCTGGCATTGTGCGGATTTGGGGGCAGAGTCAGCGTGTATTGCCCCACAGCACGGACGAGGAGAAAAGAATGTGTCAGGATTGGACGTGTGGTTGACAGTGACGCTATTAAAGGGACATAAATATGGACGGAGAGCAAAGAAAAGGGGGGTGAGGTAATAAAAGAGTGAAGAGGGTAAAGATTAATAGAGGAAAAGCAGGTAGCATAGAGGTGGAGAACAAAGGGAAAAGAGTAAAAAGGGCAGTAAGGAAGAGGTGAGGGTTATCAGAGGACAAGGAGGAAATGGAAAGAACAGTACAGTAGGTCATGTGACAGGCCTCTGAAGGCACACATAAATGTATTCTCTGGCTTTTAAATTCTCGAAAAAACAACCTAAATCCATCTCTCAGGGGCCGTGCTTGTAGAGCATTATGTGACTGTGAGTCATCCCCCTTGTTTGGAGGGTGTGCTACACTTCTAGAGGGAATCCACACACTGTTCAGATCTTTGCCTCTTGTGGACATGGCAGGCATATTCAGGTGTCAGGTGCCTTCTGTTAAAGTGATGCCACACAAGCTATGGCATCATGTAGGCCCAAAACCATGGACAAGTTGGGTAACATTTTTTTCTGGTTAGTTTAAAAATATATCAATAGAAAACCATCAGAATCTCATATACTATCACAGACTCTTCTTTGGATTCTTCTAGTGGCAGCCATTAAGGGAATCACTGTAACCTGCTTAAAGCCACCATCCCAACATGACAGTTATGGGTAAAGTGCTTGTGGTTACTCCATTTATTTATTTGTGTTTATTTATTTATTTTATCTTTATTTGATAGGGACAACGAAGTTTAACATAGTTCCAAAAGTCAGTTTCCAGAGTATGGGACTGATGTGTTGCACAGAGAGTTTATAGCTATTGTGAATTTTCAGCTCTTGTCCCTAGTTGGGCTTTTACATGTAGACCTAAAATGTTATTAAAAATATACAGTTCAACACATAATATATATAAAATTACAGAAATAAGTCATAACTTGAAGCCCCAGAGAAAATAAATTCCTAAATTCCTCTGAACACCCCACCTCCCTGTTATTTATTTAATTTGTTCTGTCTGTTTTCTCTCTCTTTTCTCATTTATCGACAGTGTACACTGTAGCTGTTTGACTTAATTTGTTGGTCTGGTTGAACTGTGCTAATTGTCTTTGTACCAATAAAGAATAACTTTAAAAAAAAAAAAACAGTATGGAGAGATTTATATAATCACAGACTTACATGAAAGCTGCAGCCTCATGACCTTGACATATTTATGGCAACATGGTACAGCAGTCTATTTCACAGTTTGATTTCAAATACAAAATGAATATGAATTGCAGGCCATCAAAAGTTATCTGGTTTTATTAATGAATAAAAATTACCCAAATTTAGCAGAATGGTCCAGTCTTTGTCCAAACCAAAGAGGATCACATTCAGAAAACAACTGTTGGCCTAATAGCAACCATCTCAATTGAAGAACATTATTTTTTGAGGCAAAACCCCTTAATGTGTCAATGAACCAAGACTACTTCCGCCTGTCTTGTTTAATTTTTACATTCACCTAACTCAGCACAAATTTATTTGTGAAAATCACGCCTGTTCGGTCTTTTTCCATGTTCGAAAAAATCATACTCTTCCTCACTAAGTAGACACTACAAAGTTGTTGTTGTAACTGAATGCTTCTGCTGGTGCCCCAAAGGACAGCCTGTCCATGGCAACACAACTCTCCTGACACAGTTGAGTGATATGACACAGGAGCGTGCACAGATGTAAACAGTCCTCCCTTATGTGACCAAACACGCAGGTACATCTTGACGACCATACTTTGACAGTTTCTTGAATTATTCATATCCCAAAATGTCAGCTATTCAGGAAGACAACATAACCTTCTCATGCATTTTTCATGCCACATGTGCAGAATAAAGAGCCACTGAAATGCCAGGGACAAAATGACACTGTGACACTGACCTCTACTGGCAACAAAACAGCACTGCATCTGAAAAGGGCAGCGATGACATTGGATGTTTCTATATTTGTCATCATTTTCAGCTTACTGTGGAGCAGAGCTGAGTCAAAGACTTGTGTTTATCTGAAATGCCTCTAAAGGCTAATTTCAATAATGAAGGTAGGTGAGAATGCTGTTATCCAGTCATCAATGTATAATTTACTGAACAGTAGTAGGAATGTTTCTCTGTTTGGATGAAATTGACCTTCAGCACAGTATCATCACAAGTGACAAATTCCACCAGCATCAACCTTTAAGCAGGACAAAATGTGCGCTGCAAACAAAATCTGTCTTTATTTCATCAAGTCTGCAACTAGTTCACCATCTGTGATGATTACATCATTCACTTCAGAAGGTTTTTATTAAACCTCCCTGCTCCTACCCCACTGAATCCACTATATAAGGATCAGACTGATGCAGTTGTATAGTACAGTATACTGTATACAGTATTCATAGTCAATATTGTTGTTGTGAATCAGCTTTGACCTCTCAGAAACGGTTCTTATTACCTTTGTACAGCCTTCAGGGTCTAACACATTGACACAGGAAATGTACTCCTGCATTGCCTGATCTGCGTCCATGTCTCCCAGCTGCTTCCAAGCTTGCCTGTAATGAGATCACATCTGTCACCACAATCATAAACTGACAGTTGGAAAAGGAGGGTGCGCCTTTGGCCTATAAAATGTAGTGTAATGTTTTATGAAGTTTTTCATAATGGGAATGAAATGATTTAACAGAGAAGAAAGTTTGATATGAGCTGTCACTAAGGCAGAAAACAGATTTTAAGAATTAAAATGAACCCTTAACCATTGATAGCTGTTCTATAATGTATATTATAGTGAATGTATATAGTGATTTTTTGGAGGAGGTGGTATGTGTGTGTGTGTGTGTGTGTGTGTGTGTGTGTGTGTGTGTGTGTGTGTGTGTGTCACTCTCACTGTCATACACACACACCCACACACTCTAAAATCCAGTGCCATTTCAACATCAATCAAAGGTCACTTATCATACATGTCTGTAGCATTTTAAATATGTTCAAACCATATTTTTTAGGCTACATACCATTTTCTCTGTCCTTCAAAGTCAAAGAAGCCAGGCTTTTGTGTATTGCACTTCCCCACTTTGGCCTGAAAAGAAAAAAACAAGTCTGAGTTATTCAGCTGATCCAGTATCATCCAGATCTAAATACCTCAGATGCCAACAGGGAGGTGTCAGGGCCTACCTCGTCTGTCAACAATCAGTAATGACACAATGATGTGGGGAATTCAATGTATGTGGCTCTTATGTAAAACCACTTAGTGTCAGTATGTGAGGGGTTAAATCTGGCCTACACGACCACAGTACCGTCTAATCCGACACTCACCTGTTTGTAGCGTGCATACAGGTACAGCAGCTGGTCCCTGCTGGCCGTCTGAACCAGATCCCGTACGCGGTCGGCTGCTGACTCAAACTCCCGCACCAGCTCATCTCCCTCCAGCCGGTCCCCCATTTCCATGGCGCTGCAGTCAAATTTACCCAAACCCAGGTCCGAGTCCGAGTCTGAGCCTGCTCCACCGAGAGGCTCCCCTGTGTCGGGCCGGGCTGGGTCTGTACCTGAGCCCGTCGCAGTGTCCGGAGAGGACGACGGCGACCCAGAAGCCATTGTTATTGTTGTTTATAACGTTAGCGTACCGTCAGAGACGACGTGCGCCGTAGATCCGTGTGAAAACCGTTAAAGATGAACGGAAGATAGCTGCCTTAAATATATTTGTTGCGTATTTCGGCGCCGATTTCGTTTTTTAATCCGTTATCGTTGAGAATCCATGACAGTCGGATTTGTTTCTACCGTTGGTCCGTCTCTGGTACGGTGACGTAAAAGCGTCGGCTAAATTCACTGCTAGCAAGAAAGGTTCCGGTTGCACACCTGTCAGTGCTCCGCCGCGGTGCTTACTCGGTAAGAGAAAACACGGTGGAAACAACGAAACAAACGACGAAAACACTTTAAAACTGTGGGTATATTTTTGTATATCTGTGCTTTTTATGGTAAGTAGCAAAGTTAACATGAAAAGAACATCTTTTGGGGCGTTCGTTGTGTATTGTGTGCATGGTAACCACTCGGTTAACCTGAAAACAACCACCGTTAATTAGCTAACCGCTTTCAGTTAACCAACCGTTAAATTAAACCTAAAGTTAGCTTAGTTAGCACCAATAGCTAACTATAGCTAATGTAGTTTGCAGTGGGAAAAGGGCAAAAGGGCTATTAAATTCTCCTCAAATATAGGACTATTTTTATTATACGTTATCACATACAACTCAACATTATTTATCAGGCACTTGTCATGCAAATAGCCCAGAGTGCTTCACATAGCAAAATTGGAATGACAGACACACAATTAAAGGATAACACAACTTTTTATACTATAACTAAGTTTTGCAAGACTAGAAAATTACAAGAATAAGACACTAAAATATTAAAAAAAAGCAAACCAAACCATACAAAACAAACTAACAAAAAAGACAATTACAAGTCCATAGAATAAAAAGAAAGAAAATAAATCAAATAGAATAAAAATGAAGAGGAGGGAAAAAATAATGTAAAAACCAGAGGTTTAAACTTAAAAATCAAGACTGTAATGTTACTCCACATTAAAAAGCCAGATTAAATTGAATATCTAACATACAGATTTAAAAGTAAAATGAGTGACTTTTTAAAGACTTGGTCATCCTTTTTAAAATATTCAGGGAAAAGAGTCACACGTACTATATTAAAGGGATGGATGGACTGCAGTATTGAATATTTGGCAAAGTGACATTTTTGGATGATGAGGTTGGATATGTTGTTATTATTATTATTACTAATTTATTTATTTACCTACTTTCCTTCTCTTACTGATGTGTCCTGTTTTGTTCTTGTTTCACGCCTGTCTTCTACCAAGTTGTAATGCGTTTTCTTTTAATTGGTATTTATTTTCCTTTCTCTTATTCAGATGCATTCAGTGGGTATTGTGTGCTTTGGACATTTTCAAAATCAGACAGATTAAAAGATAGGTCTTTAATGTACTTTAAAAAATACTGGGAGACTTTGCCATTCTAATATCCAGAGGCAGTGAATTCCACAGTTTAGGGGCATTATAACAGAGAGCGCTCTTACCAGTAGGCTACCTTTTTGGGACACATGAGGAACATTTAAAAGTAAAGAAGAGGAGGACCTTAGTGATCTGTCTGAAACATAAAATCTCTGATGTATGGAGGGGCAAGGTCATTTAAAGCTTTCTAAACAAGTAAAAGAACTTTAAAATCACTTCTAAAAGATACAGGTAGCCAGTGTAGAGCCTTAAGCAGTGGGGTAATGTGATCTATTTTCTCTGTTTTAGTCAACACTGGCTGCTGCATTCTGGACTAACTGTAGTTTTCATATTGACTTTTTGGCTAGTCCAGTGAAAAGGGAATTGCAATAGTCTAAATGGCTGGTAATGTGAGTAAATTTGCATCTTTCTGGGTTAAAAAAAAGTCTGACTTTAACAATGTTCCAAAGAAGAATGGATGATTTGATGTAAGAATAAGAAGTAAAATTTAAATCTGAGTCTAAAACCACTTCCAAGTTTGTAATATTAAAGGACTTAATGTCTTTTCTCCATCTAGAAAAAAAATCAAGTACACAGTCAGAGGATTTGTGAGAAGATTCCACAGAAGTTGGGACCCCTTCTGTCCTATATTAACTCTCTAACGTAAATAGACTTTTACTTTATTCAGTACCTCTTTTTATCCCCTTGTCTTTATTTTTAGAATTTTATTTATTATTCATTCTCTTCTGTCACTCAAGAAAGTGTGATTTGTGCCCACTAGGACACGTGCGAAGGTGGGTGGGTGAGGGTAATTTCAGGGTGATTGGTGTGCAGTGTGTTTTCTGTTTCTATGATTGTTTATGGGTTGAAAAGATTAACATTCCAGAAATCTGTCAGACCTCTGTTTTGCAATCAATACCTGTACTGTCTAATCCTTGCTGAGAAGTCTGTTTAATTAATGTACTTAAAAAAAGTTTGTAATAATAGTTTTAATGTACTTGTTAAGCACGTACAGCTGACAACATGGTATTTTTTGTTAGATAAAGTGCACGGCTCACATTTTACTTGTTAGTTAACAGAAGCTAAATGTTACTTGACAGTTCCTCAGTATACAGCTTTATAAAATAGGTAAAATGAATTTGAAATTTAATTGCCTCCGTTTTACGAACAACTGCTCCTTAAATTACTTTTCTGTCCAGTTTTTTAAATTTCAGTCTTCAGGTTCTCTATTACAAGTAAGGCAACATGGAGTATTTTGTTGACACCTGTCATGATGCAAAAGCAGCAACTTCGACGCACTGATGCCAAAGTGCAATAGCACAGTTTGTCCAGCAGATGCTGCTATTGGCATAATGATGAAGTCTCACCTGCAACACACACTGAGCGCTTGTCCTAAACGCTTATAGAAATTAACTGAAAAGTATATATTATATTTTAATAACACAAACACACAGAACAGCCTATCAGACTTGTTCAGGATGCTTGTAGTTTCATGCTCATTATCTCTTTCTTCTATTTGCCATAAATGTAGGGAACTTTGGAGCATGGACAGCATAATGAGATCCTTTTGAAGTGAGTAATGGTAGCCTATTATCTTCAAACTCTGCCTTCCAGAGAACAAAGGCTGCTGTGATAAACTGAGCTTAACGATGATTCACTGTCTCATCTCCAAATAAATTGCAGGAAAGCAGAAATTAGAAGGAGAAAAAGTCTGTATACCCATAACTCTAATAGGGCTGTTAATCAAAACTGCTATCAGAAGAGAGACAAAGAGATGATGTCATGACTTTAAAAAACATTTTTGCTATCATTATGTCATCTCTAAGTGGAGTTTTTTTTTTTACTAGTGCTATAAGGTGGTTGGATGCAAAACACGGAAACTTCAGCGCAGCACATCATATATATTTCTGATATGAAGTTTAATTGTCTCCTCTCTTTCACAGCAGACACAACAATAGCAGCAACAAGCCTCTCAGAGAGGGGTCTGTGGTCTGGATTATCTGAGAGGTGAGGGCTTCCCCTGACCGCACTGCCAACTAGTTTTCACTGGAGGTCCCAACAACAGCCGGTGCCAGTGCGCGCTCTGCTGACGCAACCACGTCGCTGTGGCTCAACGCGATGGCGGACCGCAATGTCCCCAGACCTGCCCAGGGAGGGACGGAGCAAAGTCACTGACTGAGCCGCTCTCACCGGCTCCGCTACACTGACCACCTGTTAAAGAGAGGGCGCTGCCATTGCCGTCCCTCCCGTAAAATAGTATGTGGGACAAGATCTGCTCGGAGTGCACTGACCGGGACGACTCAGAAGTGGAGTGAAGAGGAGCGGAGTGCGCCGGGCTGACGCGCCGCATGTTGAGCCAGCAAGTTGACTGAAATAACAAAAGTCGCGTCGACGGGAGAGAAGGGGACAGCCGCTCTTGGATTTAACGGAGGTTTGAGGGGACAGTTGTTCCGGCAAAATGAAATTCGCGGAGCATCTTTCGTCCCACATCACTCCAGAGTGGAGGAAACAGTATCTCCAGTATGAGGTAAAGTGAAAATTCATCTTTTATTAAATGCAAACACTTTGTAAATAAGGGCATAACCGAAACTCACAAAAATACATCCTTCTCTTTGAGGAAAGTGGAAGATTAGGGTCAATATTCACCATACAAAATGTAAAAGCTTTGTTAATAATTTGTTTTCAGTTTCAGTTTAGCTTGCTCCTGAGAGCAATAAACGACGGGAGAGATAAAGGATGTCCTATTGTTTATGGAGGGGAAAATTGACTGCGGGTGTTAAGAGCCTTCGGGAGCATTCATTGTTTATTATTGCTGTTTGCTGAGTTTAAACACCTAAAAAATGAAGAGAATTATCATTTTACTGAACACCTGAATGCCTCACAACAATCAACAAAGCAATTTTTATTTATTTTAAGAAAACACAAGAAGAATATTTTGGAATATTCCATAAATAATTGATTTTTAAAGCTTTTTTGTAGGTTTATTTCTTACTTTTTTCTGCAAAACAAATAACCAAATATTTCAGTCACATATTTTTGTGCCTTATCTTGATTTATTTTCTTAAAATTTGTTTATCAAATAACTGAAGGGTATAAATGAAAGTCGAAATGGCATTGATTGTCAATTACTTTGATTATTCTATACAATAAATGTACCTTCATTGTTCTTATTGTTCCTTTAATTTATTTATTTTTGCAACAATCTAAGTGAAGGCAAGAGAAATCTTCCCAGCATTAATTATGCATTGTCGTAAAATTGCAAATATTCTTCTTTAATTATTCCTTGTTTTTTGCCAGAGCTACATAGTATTTTCAATATATCATGATATTGTAACTATTAATGTTTTTGCACAATTAAACAGACGTCTCCATGAATCAACCTGCAGGACTTCATCTAACAGGATATTCTGTCTGCTTTCTGATGTCTGTGGATTTACAGAGACCTTTGTGTGCACATATGGTCTTTGTTGGCTGGTGTACAGTACTTGAGAGTAGTATTTCATATTCACACCCCACTTCTTGCTGGCTTTACCTTAAGAGCTTTAGTGCAGACATGCAGTGACAGGACAGGCTGCTCAGTTCCATTTAGCTCTATGAATTATAGACAAAGACCCTGTTCTCTTCAACCTCAGCAGCCTTACATCCCAGACTCAACAGAAGCTCACTGCACTGGTTTTATTTTGGGAACATGCCTTGAATGTAATAATTGAGTTGGATGATTGCTACAGCGAACATTTGGATCAGTCCAGCTGGACATGAGTGATATGGTGTCATCATCGTTTGATAAAAACATCTTCATATGTAGTAATTAAAGTGGAAGAAAATTAAAGAGATGTCAGATATGTAGTGGACACAATGAAAAGTGGACAACTGTGCTGTAGAATTTATTTTGGATTGATTATGAACATAGATGCACAGCCAATGTGGGGTCTTTGTACAGACTGACGCTCAGTGAGCCCAGATGCATGGCCATACCAGCCATTTTACACCTCCAGTCTTCAGCTCCGCACTCACTGACCTGAGATGGATGATGATAGATTTTCTCTGTCATCCACGCTTACTTTTGGTTTTAAGTTACATTAGATAAAATCATCTTGAATTGACATTAAAGTTTTAATATTGTAGTAATATATCAGTCCAGTCCCAAAAAATGATTGCAGAGGATTGCGTGTTTTTTCACTGGAATTGTGCAAAGTCGTTTTTGATATACTGTATCAGAGGATATCTTCATCATTTTATTACTGCAGCAGCTGATTTCCATGAGCATAAAAGATAGATTGACTTTATCAGTCTATATCTTGTACTTGTTATTCCTATTAGATTTAAATTGAAAGCAAAACAACAAATTTGGTGTGAAATCGACTGTAATCGACCGTTGGTATGTGATTCATATTGAGCTGAGATCTTTGTTTCTGTTTTCCTTTTTAAACGATTCCAAAAATCCAGATTGTACAAACATGTTGTTGTCACATGTGTTGCTATTGTTGAATTATGCAGAGCAACAAGGCCGGTCTACTATCCATACAGTTTGTATTCTTCCTCAAATCTGAATTATACATAGGGATTTTCAGGCAGGATGGTTTTGCATGTGTTTGTGTTTCTGCGGCTGCCGTCAGTCTTTGTCTGACCTCTGTAAATGCCGCTACATCCTGAGTGGGCGGGATATGGAGAGATCAGGGAGAGAGCTCACACCTACAGATGATGGACGTCTTATTCAAGGCTGTTATTCCCCCTGAAACAAGTCAAGTCAAGGACAAGCGTGAAGTTATCTGCAGCAAGCAAAGTCAGTTGACTTTAGGGAAGTGGGTCACTGAGATAAAACAGACTATAAACTAAATCAATTTTAATGTCATTCTGAAAAATGCAAAGCCGCGATATGCTGCTGTGGTGCAACAGAAGCAGTGTCAGTCCACGGCTCAGTTCTGTGAAGGGAACATCACAGATACCTGGAGAAATTCAGATAAACGTTCAGGCATTACACACAGCGGGAGCCAGCAGTCCCTCGTGTATCTATTTGGCGTTATGAGTTGCAGTGGCCACTGCAGCCAGCATAACTGCTGTATTCTTATACAGCTGTCCGTCTATTATATAAACATAGTGACACAATACAGGTCCTTTTTACCCTTGCAGTAAAATATGACACTGTCTGTGGCACATGCAGTATTCCAGCTGCCCACATCCAAATTGACTGTGGTCTGAAGTGATATTCTTGCCTTTGTGTGCTAGTTGGATTAATTAACCTGCTGCCCAGTTTTCACTCTCCTCCTTTTTTTAGAGCGCGCTATTGTGTGGAAAGCTGTGCGCTGTCTATTTAGATTGGTCGGCCAGTTTCTATGCAGATGAGAAGGATGCGGCAAAGTGGCTGTTCCAGCAAATACGGGCTTTAGTTAGATGGACACTTCATTTTAACATGGAGGCATTGACAAGGCGATTGAGTGATCGAGTAATTAGGTGTCTGCTTCATCCTGTGGGATTGTAATTATAAACCTATATGCTAAACAGCTGTTTGGTATGGAGGTGTGCATGTCCAGCCAACTCGACAAAGGGCAGGGGATGTAGGTTGATAGATAGGGAGAGGATTTGCCTGTAAATGTAATAGTTATTAAACATTATTAAACATTTTTAAAAAGCTGAGTTTACTTTCTGCTTTCAAGTTAATTTCTCTACATGCCCGAGGTTTTTTCCATGTAGAAGCAAACTTGCTTGTATTCAAGCGTGTAAAATGTGCGCAGACAATAATTAGGCGTGGCAACTGTTGAATTCAGATGTATGTTGTATAACTAATGTGTTTCGAACATTAGAGGTATAGGAGGAGTGAGAGCTAGAGATGCAGGTTTGTGAGTGGGCGAGAGAACAAGGCCACTTATGCATTTACCTCTGCAGTCTAATCACTCGTGTAAGCTTAGATGAGGAGGAGGAGGAGGAGAGTGCATGTGGAGACTCGCATTTACAATTCAAACTAGCAAAGTGACATTATGTTGACGAAAAGCAGGTGCTTGTCTGATTTCAGTGAGTGATTGCTGTTTGTTCAAAGGTGAAGCCTCGTCTCTAATTAATCGGCGTGATGTCGTTTAAACCAGCGCATTGAGCTCTGTGCTATGTGAGAGGTAATGGAAATGGTGCTTGAAATGTACGACATCGCTCTCATCATCTGTATTTTGCGTAGCGAAGGTGTGATTTATCAGCATGTTCGACAGTATGAACATTATGTATACAACAGGCATGGCATGGCAACTGCTGAGAGCCCCCCTTTCTATACCTCCCCTCCTTCCTTCCATCCTCACCTCATCGTTCCTCCCCCACTGGGAGGACATCTGGTCCCCGACCAGACCTGCCCTCTGCTCCCCCTCCTTCCATCCTCTCCTCCCATCCTCTCTACTCCTCCTTCTACATGCAGGGATCCACTTAGACACAGAGCTAGGGATTCAAGTGATCCACCATTGGCTTTCTAGTTGAGGCTAAGATCTCTTCAGTCTAATAATGCACAGTGTGTGATCTCCTCAAGCACAGGGATGACAATCTAAAGCATCTTAGAGGAAGGATTTGACCGTGTAGCACTCAAAATATTTTGGTTAGTGTCCACTTAACGTGTCACTGCTGTGACAGAATTGAGCTCAATTGACAGCAGCTTCAGTCAGACATGAAGTCTGGCACTTGTGTTACATGCACATTTGGTTATGTGAGTATGCATCATCATCACGTTAATGCGTGGTCATTCAAACTGATGGCCCCATTAGGTTTGGCTTAGTTATTGTCCACAGGTTTCATTGCTGATTACTGCCAAGCCTGCAGGTTTATCCAGTTCCCTAAGGAGTCCTCCACCCCCTCTTCCCATCACTGCCACATCACCATGGCAATGCCTCCCTGTCTGAATCTGAATGTCTATTTCCCACCTATTAGTCAGGGGGGCCCTTTTTGCTCACCAGAGATTAGCCAAGACCAGGCCCTGCTCCAATGGTGTGTGTGTGTATGTGTGTGTGCACAGTTGGTCTCCTGTGATCTTTATCAGACATAGCAGAGACAACATGCTACATATAAATGAAATGTTTACCCCTTTGATTAGACTCCAGTGTCAGAGTCTCATTGTGCATGTAATTCACAGAGGAACTTCAGCATCAACTATCCGGGTTGGTACTAATGCACAGCAGTTTCTGAGTGGTTTCCACCCACACACAGGATTACTCACACCAGTCTCTCCCTGTCTTGTTACAAAAGTAGAGGGTTGTATAGGAACCATGGACAGAGAGAGCCGCTTGATATGATCAGTGGATAAGACAGAAAAAAAACATGCAGGTTTCCAGATTTAAATGACAGAAGAGTTTTCTCCTTTATCTGTTGATTTCATTTACTGACAGTATGCTAAGTTCTAGTATTACTTCATAAAACTTTATAAAGTTAAATAGATTGAACTTTTATTTTTGCTGGGGCAGTGCAGTTGTGAAGACAGTCAGGAAACAGGATTCTGTTCCAGTCTTTTGTCTGATTACCACTGATATGTTGAGATGAGCCAGCGTGCAATTATCTGTCAGTGTCCATTATCTTCAAGATCAATCGTATTGCAGAGAAACAGCCTCATTAACCACTGCAGCTATCACTCTTTCTCTCCTTCTCTCTCTCTTTCTCTCTTTCCCAATTTGATCTTTTAATTAGAGAAATGTACTCTGTCTATCAAACTCTGCACCGGTCAAATAACAATTTAATCCAATCTATAATGGTAGCTATCATCATTTTTTAGAATAATATGTTATTAACTTTTCAACACAAACTAAGAACCAGACAACACAGCTATTTCCTAATCACGTAAGACATGCACAGGTTGTATTAATATACATGTAAATTACAATATATACAGTACAGGCCAAAAGTTTGGACACACCTTCTCATTCAATGCGTTTTCTTTATTTTCATGACTATTTACATTGTAGATTCTCACTGAAGGCATCAAAACTATGAATGAACACATGTGGAGTTATGTACTTAACAAAAAAAGGTGAAATAACTGAAAACATGTTTTATATTCTAGTTTCTTCAAAATAGCCACCCTTTGCTCTGATTACTGCTTTGCACACTCTTGGCATTCTCTCCATGAGCTTCAAGAGGTAGTCACCTGAAATGGTTTTCCAACAGTCTTGAAGGAGTTCCCAGAGGTGTTTAAACGCGAACGCGAACTAAACGCAAACCGGATGGGATGGCATGTCGCTGCAGGATGCTGTGGTAGCCATGCTGGTTCAGTGTGCCTTCAATTTTGAATAAATCCCCAACAGTGTCACCAGCAAAATACCCCCACACCATCACACCTCCTCCTCCATGCTTCACAGTGGGAACCAGGCATGTGGAATCCATCCGTTCACCTTTTCTGCGTCTCACAAAGACACGGCGGTTGGAACCAAAGATCTCAAATTTGGACTCATCAGACCAAAGCACAGATTTCCACTGGTCTAATGTCCATTCCTTGTGTTTCTTGGCCCAAACAAATCTCTTCTGCTTGTTGTCTCTCCTTAGCAGTGGTTTCCTAGCAGCTATTTGACCATGAAGGCCTGATTCGCGCAGTCTCCTCTTAACAGTTGTTCTAGAGATGGGTCTGCTGCTAGAACTCTGTGTGGCATTCATCTGGTCTCTGATCTGAGCTGCTGTTAACTTGCCATTTCTGAGGCTGGTGACTCAGATGAACTTATCCTCAGAAGCAGAGGTGACTCTTGGTCTTCCTTTCCTGGGTCGGTCCTCATGTGTGCCAGTTTCGTTGTAGCGCTTGATGGTTTTTGCGACTCCACTTGGGGACACATTTAAAGTTTTTGCAATTTTCCGGACTGACCTTCATTTCTTAAAGTAATGATGGCCACTCGTTTTTCTTTAGTTAGCTGATTGGTTCTTGCCATAATATGAATTTTAACAGTTGTCCAATAGGGCTGTCGGCTGTGTATTAACCTGACTTCTGCACAACACAACTGATGGTCCCAACCCCATTGATAAAGCAGGAAATTCCACTAATTAACCCTGATAAGGCACACCTGTGAAGTGGAAACCATTTCAGGTGACTACCTCTTGAAGCTCATGGAGAGAATGCCAAGAGTGTGCAAAGCAGTAATCAGAGCAAAGGGTGGCTATTTTGAAGAAACTAGAATATAAAACATGTTTTCAGTTATTTCACCTTTTTTTGTTAAGTACATAACTCCACATGTGTTCATTCATAGTTTTGATGCCTTCAGTGAGAATCTACAATGTAAATAGTCATTAAAATAAAGAAAATGCATTGAATGAGAAGGTGTGTCCAAACTTTTGGCCTGTACTGTACATTTGTGCATGCATTGATACCATGTTAAAGGAAAGGAAAAGCCATGACTCATTTGTGAAAACAAAGCGCCCTTTCTGCAGTAGGCCCACAAGATCACCAGGAAGATGATCAAGGAAGGGTTGCCAAATATTATAAAATAGGATGTCATTACCCTTTAACGTAGCACTCAGGTTTTTCATATGAAAAACCCTAAATGGGTTTCTGTACTATCGTGTGACTGAGGGAAGTTTCTCCTCGACCCACTGGAACAGAATGCATCACCTCGCTAAAAGCAGAAACTTACCCATTAAAGTCAGCTGTTCAGCAGATAGAGAGAAGCGCTCTGTAGGTAAATTCAGGAGAAACAAGCCTGCTTGTATCTTATTGTTTTATGGAAAATTGAGCTAAGCATTTTCCAGTACCTGGATATCAAGGCACATTGCCAGATACAACGATAATACGTTTCTACTTCTCTTTTTACCCATAACACAGAAGGTTAATGAGTTGTAAGCTGCACCCAAGTTTGTTAACCTTTTCTCTCCTTTCACATGGAGCATCACCTACCATAGACATAGCTCTCCTGTTTACCTCTATTAATCTTAGTATCTCGATGTCAGTGAAATTTCCTTTTCTGTTTCTCGGATGCTCCATTATAACGTTGCCTCAAATGATAAATGATTAGTAACCCAATAAAAAGGCAGCAGGAGAATTTAACAATGTATTCTGGCAACGCCTGCACTGCTGGGTAATAGCAATGCACGTATGAATGCCCAGAAACTAAAGCTAAGACTTAGCGTAGATCTGACTTAAGTTGGGTTGGTGCATCCAACGTGAAGTTCGTTCCAAGCTTAGTTTTAACAAAGACCAACTTAGCAGTTATGACCAGGCTTAGTTACCCAATTGGTGCAACTGACTCCTGGGTATTAATTTTGTTTAGAAAGTGAAGTTTGTACTGTGGTCTGTGTAATTTTCGAAACTCTCTCTGAGTCTTGTCATGTAAATATTTTCTGAGCAGATTTAAAGGCATCTGACAGCACCATGGCATCAGGTTCCATCTCCAAAATCCTTTTCCCATAACACCCGAGTTCATGGTGACATTACATTCTTTGTTGTTTATTGTAAAGTCTTGTTGAGTCAGGCTTTCTTCTCTCCTTACTTGTCTCACTGTTTGCAGAGCAACAACACAACAGCACTCTGATTCACCCAAGCTAAACATCTTAAACTAAAAGGCACAACACAAAATGGGTGCAAATGGACAATTCTTTGTTGTTTACAGCAATCACACCAGATTTGGCAACCAAAATAGTATCCTCTTGGGCCTATGTGTTCTCAGTTCTGTCACCTATTGCGAGCTCTATGTCTCAGTGTAACTGGAGTAACTTGGAGTAAATGAGACCATTCAAATGCCAGAGTCTGTCCGTTGTTCATTATGTTAACAGCTGTGTGGCGGCTGCTGTAATCTTCCCATATGGAGAACAAGAGTTTAGTTAATGGCTCTCAAATGGCTTTAGAGGGTATAAATGTGACTCTAAAAGCAGATGGCGCTAATAATTGTGTAATACCTTATGGTGTATTGTAAGCTCTTCTTACTTGTGCTTGTGTATGTACTGTAAATACACTTTTTATTTGATCTGATGTGGAACAGACTCTAATCTTTTTAATGACTCCACAGTCACTCTCAATGTATACATTAATCCTCTGTATCTATGAATTCTATGGACTCTACTGACTTGACATGCTAACATCCTGGCTGAAGTAAATCAGTGTACAAATCTGTACTTTGCGTTGCATGTGTCAGAGTCTGCAGACAGTGATTTTGTTTTCTTATTTCCAGGCGTTCAAGGATATGCTGTATGCTGCCCAGGACCAAGCCCCCTCCATAGAAGGTAAGGAGACCCCCTGTTTGGATAAACAAACACACACACACACACACACAGCCACAGACATACACTTGTGTACCCACTGCCCCCTGTTAGGGGCCTGTTTGGGCATCCCCAGAATAACAGCCTTGCGTATGCTAAAAATAGGTGAAAATCATTGCTAATATGCTACCTCTAACTCTGCAGGGTATGACTCAACCAAACCGAGGCCAATTACTAAATCATCTTCCACCTTATTCACGTAGCTGTTTACCCTGCATGAAAAAAGTGGACATCACAAAAACATGCTGTGAAGTTGAGTTGAAAGTTTGCTTGAGTAAAAAGGTTTTTATGTTGCACACTTACTTTGATTGAAAAGATGTTTCTTGATAAAGTAAACTCTCTGTGGATTAAAGCAGCAGTGTATTAGAAGTGGCAGACCAAAGCTGAGTTCAATGGCCTGTGCTGAGTGTTGCCACGCAGCAAAGATAAGGAAGGCCTCTGGCTATAATTAATCTTTGGCATTAGACTGCAAGTGATGAGTGATGAGGGAAAGAATGTGAACCATTTGTTTTTATTATAGATACCAGTTTGTGGAGGTAAACAACTTCCTTTGGTTGCAGGCTTGAGACGTACTTTATCACCTGGTAACTTGCAGCTTTTTCTCTGTGACTGTTGGAGTGTGTCTGGGAAAAACGGACTTATCTTGAAATATGACTGCAAAAAAATGCCCTCTGTGATGGGATGAGCTTGTGTGCTCATGCCCAAATTTGTGCATGTCTGTACTGATAGATTTTTCAGTGTTGTGCAACATGCCCGCTCACAGAGCTGCGACTCCCAGAGCTCAGTTCCAGCTGAGCGGTCTCGATATGGATTGGAGTATGACGTGATTCTATCCATGAGCAACAAAGACGTAGCACACAGTCACAGTGTGTAGATGACAGAGCTCCGTCTGTGTGTGTGTGTGTGTGTGTGTGTGTGAGTTGGCTTCAGGCACAAAGACAGACATTTGTTGATTTTATTTTTGACAGCAGTAGGCGTGAAAGGAGACTCGAGGGATTTATTACATAAAATATTCTATGAAATTTGATTTAAGTGAATATGTGTGCATGTTTGTGTTTTTGTTGGCATTGCTTGATTCTAAAAAGTACATTTAAAGGAACAGTGTGTACGGTTTTGAGGGGGATTAATGGCGTGTAGTGGTGAACATTGCAGATTGCAACCAGCTGAAACATATCCCGGGCAAATTTCCTTTAGTGTTTATTGTTCAAGAGGTTTTTACCAGGAGCCGACTTGTCCACAGAGTTCTCTTCCTTTCCAAATCAACCAAATCAGGCGATTGAAACAGGTAAAAACACTAAATAAAGCAGTGTTTTTCTGATGTTGTCCGGCATATTGGAGACAGATCACAAGCCCAGCACCCGCTAATGTGTGCTTACCTTTTTTCTCTGATAACTTCAGATCCAGCTGTTCAAGAGGTTTTCTTATGCAGAGGTTTCTTCTTCTCCAAAACAAACACACTCAGTGATTTAAATGGGTAAAAAAAATGAATAAAGCAGTCTCATGTTAAAAAAATTCAGTGTTTTTCCAACAATCTTGTCGCAGAGGGGCTGCTTACTACGGTAGCTGATGCAAAAACCCGATGGCCCCATCTAGAGCCAGTGTTTGGTTTGTCCATTCTGGTCTTCTTTAGAAACATGGTGCTGCGACATGGCGATCTCCGTGGATGAGGACCTCTTCCTTATGTAGATATAAACAGCTCATTCTACGCTAACAAAAACACAAAGATTCTTATTTTTAGGTGATTATACACTGAAGAAAGAATCGATTTCTGCCAATATATCCCCTAAAATCAAGGATGTCCAGACTTATTTTTATACATTACATTAGTTCTGCCTGCTTAGTTCCTAGTTGGTGCATGTCTACAAACTGTATGATAGTTCTGCCATCGTGAAGTGATTTTGCTTTATTAACCAATATTGCATGGTGGACCACATATGGTTTGAACAACAAGCCACAGGCCGTTTAAATCTATCCGCAGGCCATGATCGGCCCTGGAGCTGCACTTTGGACATGCCTGCCTTAAATCCTGCACTCTAGACCTTTAACTCTACTATTGAAGACACATCTTGTTCGGTGATAACATATGAGCTGCGTCTCTCCTGTGAGCGCTGTCTCCAGAGGCTGTTAGCCATGCCAGGCGAGCTCAACGTAGATGATAAATGGTTTCCTGTCTCGGGTCTGAGCTGTACCCATGGGTCACTGCTCTGCCTCTGTCAGCTTGTTGCAAGATAGGTGAGGCTGTCTTATGAACAGAGACGGGATCAGTCAATCAGTGGAAAATCCTTCTGTGTCATTCATCTGGTATCGTTGTGACGTTTCAACAGTCCCCACTCAATCAAATTGATTTGTTTGCTTTTCGCACTTTTTTTTCCACACTCCAAAACACTGAAGCAGGCAAGTGCAAAGACAGGAGTACAAGCAGTGGCATTTGTTCTGTAAGAGGGAGCAGATCCTTGAATTCATCAGACAGTTATCTGTTCCTTTTGGTGTTTTTATGGCAAAGAGAAAGGCAGTAATGAAAACAGCAGTAGAAGCAGACAAACAGCTTTATTGAGCACTGTCCAGTCCTCTCCCCTGCGGCTGAGAATGTGTTGACTTTTCATATGAGAAATGAGATTAGCAGGTGTTATAAACTTCAAGCTTACTGCAGCATTTTCTCTTCACCTCCACCAAAGCCAGTCTGTCAAATCTGATGGAATTTAAATTGGGGCAGAACGATATTGGAAAAATGGACTCCTCCTATATAGATTTTTTTTTTTACCTCCTACCTCAGTGGGCAAAGCGCTTTGCAATTTGCTTCTCATTCTCACACACTTGCAGACCAGTGGAGGCAGAGCTGCTGCACAAAGTGCTGAATCATCACAAGCAATTTTGGCTTGGTTTTGCTCAAGGACACTTTGAGATGTAGACACGAGGAGGAGCCGGGATTGAACCACCAACACCGAGATTAATGAACCACCGGATCATCTCCTGTTGTTTCACACCATCTATTTACAAAATCATACAAAGAGCAGCTTTGTTTACAGTTCGGTTTTTTGACCATTTTTTTTCTTGTATCAACAAAAACAAAAAGCTGATTTATTTTGGGCGGATGATGGTTGGAGTGGTTATTTAAGACTGAGGTTTTTAAGACTGCAAATTTAATTTTCAAAGCCTGGAATAGAAGGCATTCCTTGCTCTTTAAGCAAGATATATCAATGGATAGGGTTGTCCCGATCCAGCTTTTTCACTTTCAATCCGATACCGATATTACAGCCTTGAGTTTTGGCCGATATCGATACTGATCCAATCCAAGCACGTATTAAAGATATTCACTTATTTTGTTGTCAGTCATGTTAGAAAAGGTTTGATCAAGCAATATTACTCTAACAAGAACAACTTAATCGGGTTAGTTAGAATGATCCACAACAGTTGGTATGAGAAACTGACCTGTTTATTGTTAACAGGATTAAATAAACAAACTTTAAACTTGAACTTTAGCTGGTTTGCTCTGGCTGCCTTGGCCCCTTAATAAATAGAAAATAAATCAACACAAGAAATCTTTAAAATGTCTAACAATGAAATTAAAACAGCAGCAAGATTCCACACACTTGTGCTTTGGCCCCCTAATAAATAAAAAATAGATTACCACCACAAGACATTGTTGACATTTAACAAACAATGCAGCCTTTCCTTTTCAGTTATTTTAGTAGTGTCAGTGCCAGCCTGGTGCACAGGCACACAATATTGTACAACTGTTTAAACAAGCAATAGTCCATCCATGGCTCCAATTTCACTAATTGTGCCCAAAACAATGCCATCAGTGCTCTTTATTTAAACAGTAAGAGTGTAAACCAAATAAAAATATCACTCTCAAAAACCCAGAGCAGAAAACAAATAGTCAGTTAACTAAGTTGACCGCTACTCTTCCTACCCTCCCTGTGTGTCTGCCGTCTGCATGCTGGCCTGGTGGATTAATAGTAAGAGCTGGAGTGGTTCATTGGAATGGACTGCTTGAATCGCGGAGCGCTGGGCTGGCCGGAAAACCTGGCACGGACTCCGTGAAAAACTGGATTGGAGTTCTTGGATCGGCATTTTTCCATGCAGTCCGATCCAATGCCGATGCACGTTTTTTGCTAATATTGGCGGCCGATACTGATCGGGACATCCCTATCAATGGATTAGATTAGGGTTCACTGTCCTAATCATGAGGACTGTTGTGTTTACGTTGTACTATTATACTAGCCTGGAAAACCAGACCCAAATCTAGAAAGATTTAGGGTCTGGCCATGAGTAATGAAAATGGCCCAACTCGAGGGGCGGCACCAAGCATGCATTCGTAAATATCACTGCATGCAATTGGATAACACTACGACCAATCAGAACAATACACAGGGTGACGTATACGCTTAGCTACCAGTGCCGTCTACTCAATGGCTCTGTTAGCTACCGAGCTGGTAGCTAACAGAGCCAGCGGAGCTAACTGGTAGATTAGACTCTTGCCGTGTCCGGTCGGCAAAACAGCAAAAACGTCCTTCTTGCAAAGGAAAGATTCAAGCGCTGTCTTCTGTTCCTCTTTTAGAGAAAAAGCCAAGTCTAACTCGTTCATTGTGGCGGCCAACGCCGTTTCAAACAACTGGTGTTCATCCGTAACCATCTTGCATTGTTTACTGACTGATTCTGGACTTCGTCGTCGCAGCGTTGTCGTCATCTGTTTAGCTCGCCTCTGGCCCACCTATATCAGATACACCGATGTGATTGGTGCAGCTCGGTTTCGTGGGCATAGGTAATGAGCATCATTACTGATTGCCAGAGTGACTCGCTGAGCAAATTCAAATTGTGCTCTCGCAAGAACTCTGGATTTCCAGGGTACTATTGTACATTTGTATTATTGTACATCTGTATTAGTGTACATCTGTTTTGTATCTTGGTTGTTTCCTAAATGTATGTTTGATCATAGTTTCTGTTTTTGAGATCAAGTGTCTTATAAGCCCATAAGAGCTGGGCTTCTTTGAAGCATGACACTTAAATAAAGAAATCAAATCAAATCAAAATGTACACTCATTTTAAAGTTGAGTGCAGAAATCCATATTCAAAACTTGTTAGTTTTTTTCTTTCTTGTGTTGTATGGCATATCATATTCACTGTCACATAAGACAGCTTGAAAGCAGCAAAATGTTTTGCATTTTTGCTAGATTCAGTTCTGCCCACAAAACTGGCTGTGCTCCTGAAAACGGTTGTGTACAAAGAAAAAAAAGGGACTAATTTTCAGCAGAGGGGGTTTTCATTATTAAACAGACAACATTTTACTGAAGCAACAACATTGTTTATTTTTGCTGTTTTAATAAGCAATGGTGAATATTTTGCCTTAAGATAAAATTTGGTAATTGCTGACCTCCATGCCCCACCCTCGCAGCTGGGCCCCAAAAAGCTTATCCCTTTTGCCTCCCTAATGGGCGACCCTTGCTAGATTATGTATGATAAAATAGTTTTCTGTGGATCGTCCAATTGATTAATGAATTGATTGTTTCAGCTCAGAAATCAGTAACCAAAGTTAATAAAATGCACTTAATTATCTTTTTGAAATCAAAAACAGACTATAAATAGACTAATCTTTAAAAAACACTCTCCTGTGAAGTTTATGTCACATGCACATGCATATATTGTGAAACAATATATTTATGTCCATTTTATGAAATCAGTTCGCTGAGTGGAAGTCTAATGAGTCTAATTATGAGGATTTGATTCAAGGGTGCTCCTCTCTCCTCTCTCTCTGTCGCTCCCTCTGTCTGCTTCCTCATTCATTACAAAAAGCAGCAGTTTTGGTATTCAGAGGATGTTTCCCTTGCCTGAGGGAGACAGTTTACTGGGTTATAACTACTTGCTCTCCCACTCTGCTCTCTCATTCAACACCCTGCAGTACCTGATAGAGCTGTGCAGTAGACAGACATGACACTGAACAGGCAGCACTTAAAAGCCGCTGTCAGGGCCTCTGCGTATCGTTGTCAGGTTGTAAGACTGTCACTACACGTGGCCAACAACGTAAAAAAAAAACATGTTAAGTTTATGTTTTGATCTTTCCGTAATTGTCTCTCATGCACTGTTATGCTCTGCAGTGTTTGTGTGTTTTTTGTTTAAACAGATTTATGCACATTAGCACCTCCACTAGAGCCTCTGTAGGAACATAGTACCACAGAAAATGCAATTCTTTCAGCCCCATTTACTCTAATTAATCAGTCAGTTTCAACAAGATGAATGTACAGTAATTAAGAGAGCTTGTTGCAAACAGACACAAAAACACACGCATGTTATGGTGGCTCTGCTGCTGCATGTGACCCTTCACCCATCGTTAAGATCCTTTGTTCTCATCCCCTCTGCCCCTCCATTGGTTCCTGTGTAATTGTAATTAAAACACGCCTGTCCCTGTACTGTGGAGAGAGCCAGTGGAAAACAACAGAGAGAACAGCTGGTTGGATCTCTGGTTCCCCTTGTTCCAACCATTAAAATGAGTTATGCCACAATTTAATTCAATTAGTCTGCAGAATCTGAGAACAATGGCCCCGGATAATAAACACGCAGCTTAAACAGTAATCTCTCTGTGTTTGCTTGTTACACTATTTCCAGCAGTGTTCACATGCTGCACAGGCCATACATGCCTGCACTTATATTATGAAGCATTTGTCTAATCCTGCAGAGAGGAGGAGGTTTCACACTGCTGGTCATTCAGTTGCTATCTCATTCATTCATTTATTCATTCATTCATTTATTGTGTCCTTCATTCTGCTACTCTGTAAATGGGCAGTCTACTACTGTGATGGTATCTGTGCTGGGCTGGAGTAAGGGGGAGGTGAGGGAAGATGGCAGTGATGGCACTGGGTGTAAGGGTGGGGCTCCTGCATAGTACCGTACACACACACACACACACACACACACACACACACACACACTGTCCAAGGAAGGGAATGGGGTGCTGCGTTATTGACTTACAGCTCAGGGGACCAGAGAATGGATTTTCCTCTGAGTCACAGGGTCTAGATGTCAGAGATGAATGGATCAGACAAAAAAAAAAGACGAAAAAACTATAATGAACAGATTATTTCTCATCCATTGCATTAATCATTTACTTTTCTATCTGATATAGAAAAGCTCCTTTAGTAAATGTGCACCTCATTTTCACTTCTGTCTTGTGGCTTGTCTGTCAGTTGCCTTATCCCTTTAGGGCTTTTCATGTTTTATGCAGTCAAATCAATAACGGTATAAAAGCAGCGGTGTGAAAAGAGGATGCTTGCAGTACTTCTTTGTGTGGAGATGATTTGGTCTACCATTTCCTTCAAAAAGAGATGTGATAGTATTCACCAAAAACTCCAGTAGCCTCCTAGTTATCTTTTTTATTGTATTAAATATGATGTCCACTTTTAATTAAGGAGTCCGAACCTATCCCTTTAAAGAGCAAGATAAGGATGTGAGTGAACATGTAAACTTTGAACCTTGTAAGATGTTTAAACGTGACTGATTCAGGGTCCTTGATTTCAGAATGTGTTTCGCCATGTGCCATCATCACAGCCATGTCTCATTCGTCTCAGAGACTGACAAACTCATTATACAGCACACTGAAGTTGGAAATATGTTGAAACTACTAAGAGGGGTGTTTAAGTATGAGTGCTCGAGTGTGTTTAAGTGCACATACGTGTACATAGCTGTATGCATGCGCATGTGTGCAAGTTTGTCTGTGTCTGGGCTGTTGAGGATGCAGACTTCACATTATACATACTGTTGATGTGCTTAAATGCATCCTGGTGTGTCTGGCTTGGGGCCTAGCCATTCGCAGGCCAGACCGTGTTTGTGTTTAAGTGGTGCAGGGTTGTTGGGCTGCTATCAGAGTGGGAAGAGAGGACAGTGCATATAAAATCTTCAAAGAGCAATATAAAACCACCACTCAAACTTTACAGCTATAAGATTGAGGCGAAACAAATACAGTAGAGTGAAATAAAATCGAACATGATGAATACCTCTCCACAGAGACAGATGGATGTATGGATGGATGAAATTAATGTCTCACACCATTTCTCATTGAATCAGAACAAGGCAACTACAAAGCCAAATGTTCATTTCTCCATCCCAGACACCTGCACCATCACAGCTGCCTGGTCCCTGCCATGCAGCCTGTGAGGCTTTTGTTCCCACGCTTCCTCTGGACAACATTGTCTGCCTCTCATTCGGCTCTTCACGGCTTGGAGTACTGGATAATAACCAGAACAGTAAACCTGCTCACTGTTGCACCACGTTTAAGCTCTGCACACCTCTTACCACTTCTAATGAATATTTTCGTGTCTGTGTGTGAGCCATCGTACCTGATCTGCTTAATGAAAGCAGAAACATGAATCACAGCTACTGATCACCTCAATTACACCTTTTAGCCAGCACCTTTTCTGCTATTTTCTATTGTTGTCCATGCTGCTTGCTCGCCCGCCATTTTGTCTGCAGTTGACGAACATGATGAGGGGTTAGTTGAAGGCTGCTAGCCTGTGTAATACACTGCTGATTATTATTCTGCTGGCGTATATGATGGAACAGCAGCTGTTATTACTGTTGTTGGTCCCCCTTGGAGTTTGTCCTCGCTCCCCGGCGTGGAATAACATTCTGATTTCTGTAATTTTCTTGCTGTGGCATGTTGGCAATTGAAGTTTTTTTTTTTTTTTTTATTCATGCAGTCTTTCAAGAAACTTGTTTTTTTTCCTTTTCTGTATTCTAAATGTTGCTGTTTACCTTGCCTTTGGTCCAAGCCACTGGATTTGTTTGTTGCGTTCATGTGAATCCTGTCTGTGTGATTTCTCTGCGTTTCTGAACAAGTTCAAAGTCATTTATTGTCAAATGTAAAGCAATTACAAGAGTGGTCGTTGCCACTGAAAAACTTGGGTCATAGACTGCCTCCAACAATGCAATAAAACATGCGCTCTTAATCATAATCATAATTATAATACAATCACACAAGTAGAACAAATAGAGTATGTAGATATAAGGATATAAAGTAGTACAAGTTAAAATAAAGGATAAAATATAACAAATAAAATATGAAGTTAAGTGATATAAATTGGTAGTTGCTTGAATAGACAGATTGTAACAGGAATTTAGTGTAGTAAAATGTATATGCATAAAAAGAGTGTAAATAACTGTACAAGCACTTTAGTTTTATAGTAAACAAGTGAATGATAAACAAGAATAAATATGCTGTCCACACTAGAATACTGTATCAATTATGATCAACCGTGGAAGCCTCTCTAGAGTAGATAAATAAATGAATACGTGCATGTATACACTGAGTCCCCCCGGCTACAGCAGCTCAAGGATACATGCATAAAAGACCCCCGGGCAGCCACTCTAAGAAACATATATGACTCCGTGTGTGGTTAGACGGACAGGCAGATGCTGGCAGCATGGCAGGAGGTCAGGTATCCACTCAGAAGGTGAGAGATGGATGGAAGGGAGACAGATGGAAAGGCAGACAGACAGGTAGACACGCAGGAGGGTTCAGCAGGACAGTAGTGTGGCAGCCAGGGTCTCCCACCAGCCTGCATTATTGATGGGCTCTTTGACAAGCTGCTGCTGCTGCTCGCTTCCATGCGCTAATTGTGGGTTTGTGGGGGTTGGTTCTTTTTTTGTTCTTAATCTTGGTGCTACCTAGAAAGTAGACATAGAAGGAATCCAAGCCAAACTAATTCAAAGGGAGCAACAATAACTATGTTTACATGCACACTTATATTCCAGTATTATTCTGAATGTGACAATATTCCGAATTTGATATGAGTGATGTAACAGCAGTCCATTTGGATATTCTGAATTTTGCCTTTTGCACTTTGGGATATGCCGATATTATTACTACTGGAACATTCTTTTCATTCTTTGAACTGGATTTTTTTTTACGCAGTTTGTGACACACGACCTCTTGTCATTTATGGTCAGCTCTGCACGTTGTCATGGATGCATTGTACACAAACCTACTAGCCAACAGTTTGCAAGGCTGTGGTATGCAAGCCCAAAAGAAAAGCCCAAACCCACCCACTTTTAAACATTATGAAACACTTGGATATCAGCAAGTTTTTGGAAATGTACAAATATTGGAGCACTGACCTTTTCAGGAGGGTGGTTAAGGGAATGAAAGAGGGGGGCTGTGTTTGCACAACCTTTTCTCTATATCTCTATATTCGACTTTTCTCTATATTAAAGTGATATATTTCATGTTAGGACACATTAATTGAAGTTTGCACAGTTTCATGTAAACTGGAGTGTAAGTGGAATATTCATTTGTATTATCCATGTAATGTGCTTAGAAGGAGTGTTGTCTTTTGTGGAACAAGGGCAAAAAATGGACTATTTTGAGCATGTAAACGTAGTCACTGAAACACAAAGCTGTCAGTGCGTATGAAGGACCTAATGACCCAGTCTTTCAGAGAACAAGACAAATTGTATTGATGCTGCTTTTAGACAAAACCTTATTTATCGTCTATAAAAATTTTATGAGGCTGTTTCTCAGTGCCTGTTTCTCTGCTTCATTACATCAATATTTCCAGGTGAAATGAAGACACCTGAGGCTCTTTATCCAGTGTAGATTATTAGCCCACAATAGACTGCCATGACATCAAGGTCTTTTCACAATTATAAGAGTTATAAAACAGGACTTTTTACAGAATGGGTCTCTCTTCACCCAAGTAGATATAGCTTCCAGAGTGGATTCAAACCAGCCTTGATCCCACAGAGCAGTAGAAGAGGGAGGTGTCAGTGGGTTGTGAGATTGGTCCTTTGATGGGGCTTCTAAGGGTATTAGTGCAGAGATGCAGGGGGGTCAGGGTCAATACAAACCTAGGATCACTCTCCCAAGGTCAGGGACTAATCGAACTGAGGTAATGAACGATGGAAAAGGTGATAGGTAATTGGATGAAGACAGGGATGGAGAAAGATGGCCAGCACTCTTTGCTTTTATGTTTGGTGTGATAATTTTAAAAGACTAAAGTGAAGGAAAGAGGTTGGAAAACAATTATAAATGGATTGAATGAGATTGTCAATGACCAGTCTGGAACAGAAAGAAATAGAAACATAGAGCAAGAGTGATCCTTCAGGCAGCAGACAGACAAACAGACTGAGTGGGAGGTCCCTGGGCTCATCTCCAATGCATGTTGCCCTGCATTAGCACTACAGCCATCCCGCAAGAGAAAGACAGAGAGAGAAAGAGAACCTTGATAGATGAAAGTCTTCTATCCATCCATCTATCCATCCATTATTCATTGGTGAATTAGATCTCGCCTGAATGAAGTAGAGGAAAAAGGAGGAGGAGGAGGAGGAGGAGAGGGGGAGAGAGGAAAAGGTATAGGGCTGGTGTAGAGGAGGAGGCATCTGGATTGCAACTGTAGCGGTGTTAGGAAAGGGTGAGTAGTTCAGATGAGGATGTGGCTCCAGCAGGGATGGTATTTTTAGATTTGGGGCATTGTATAGTCTGAGTCTGAGAGGATAAAATTTCCACTGCTACAAATGTGGTTTTGGCAAAATGGGGTGAAGGGGTTTGAGGTGTAGAGTAAAGAAGGCAAAAAAGTTTGTAGGGGCAGGGCTTCAAGTATTGGAGAACTGATGATGAGGTGTTTGTATGTTTTGGGAAGGGGATGGATCAGAATCTTTCAGGTTGTCGATTCTGAATCCCACTTGTCATGACTGTGCTTCTCTACCCCTGTGCACTAGGGATGAGCATTTTATGTCATTTCAGTTGCTGAGTATTATTATTTGTGTATATCTGTGCTTTGCCTCTGTGTTTTGTTGTTTTATATGTCATATGTTAAATGTCATGTCCACACTCCTGCAAATGAATTGCCCCACAGGGGACAAAAAATAAATAAAGTTCTAAAGTTCTTTGCATTACTTTGGAAAAAATTTAAACACTCTAACACACCAAGCTGGAGGTCAGCCGCTGGTCAGTGCTGGGCTGTTTTTTGGCTTATTTAGCTTGTTAATCTGATGTTGGAGATGGCGGAGCCCATCAGTGAGGAAAGTGAGGAAAGTAAACAAACTGCTAAAGTCAAGAGGGTGTGAGATCGAAATAAAGTTTTTGTATTTGGTAAATTTATTTTTAGCCACTAAGGTCTTTATCAGAAATGGTTTGTAATTGTTATTGTTCAGTAGTGCACAATAAATATTTGTTGTTTCAACATCAGGTTGTGTTGTTAATGTGCTAACTGACTAACTAGCATCTTGAATCCATCCCGTCCGTCTTTCGGTTTCCCCTTCTTAATTATGGAAACAGACCACAGCCACCTGCTGCTATGAAAAGTTATTTCCTCTAACTCAGGTGCAGGACATACATGCTAACTGGTCGTTTGCTGTAGTCTTTGCTGTATTTGGGTGCAACTTTATAGCTGAGATACAAGAGACATAAGGCACCGAAAAAGTCGTTCTTTGATGTCAGTTTAGTATGTCTGAGTGTTAACGTAAGACTAGGATCCAAAATGAACACCCAGGCAATAAAGCGTGTAGGGGTTAAAGTTAGCTTTCCTTTCTGCACTGCGCTTTAGACTGTAGAGATTAGCTATGATATGCCAGTATAATGTTACATCACTTACAGTGCACATTCATTTTGTTATTTTTGTCGAAATATTTCCAAACATTACTCTCATGCCTGGACCCCATCGTGTTTGTAACGTCAGTTCAAGTATCTGAGTGAAAATGTTGAATGTTATGTGAGGATCTATCAATTTTGCTATAGGGATGTGTGCTGATATTCAAAGATAACAGTTACATCACTGCATCCCGTCCAAAAATTGAAGCTTTTACATCAAACAGGGTCAATTTACCTTTATATTTATTACATATTACAAAGCAAAAAAAAAAACAAAACTGTGATTACACATTGAACAAATACTGATGTCCAAACAGAATAAGTATTCTGCCAATTCCTAAAGTGCAGGTCTGTTCCAGCCTTAGCAATGATCTCCTGATCTCTGTTCCTTATGAACATGCTGTCACTGGAATGGGGATGGCAGGAACATGCTGTGGTCGCTACATCTTCAAAGACAGACAGAAGCTTTACACTTATGTCGAAGATAAACACTAAGGAGTCTTCTCAGACGCCAAGCCTTCACTCCAATGAGAATACAATCTTATAAAGGTTAAATAAACAGAAAACATAAATCATATGATCTGGCTGTTTGCCAGGTACACAACTGGAGATCATATACATAGAGCACCAGCAGTAATCTAAACAATCTCAAGCATGGGAGGCATGTGAATGTAATGAGCTCTGACTCTGTTGATTAGAAATCAGCTGTCAAGGTCTCGGGGGTTTGGTATATTTGTCTAGCATAAGCAGGGCTTCCAAACCTTAATCTAACCTCTGTTATTAGACAAGTTATTGTTTTTTATCGACAGCGAGAAGCCTAATCAACAGGTCTGGCTCTCTGCCAGCAGATCAGCCAGGCTCTGCTGTGTGTAACCAATCAGTCATAGCTGACCGCATGGCATTTATTTAGCAAGGATTCACATGAGGCTGCTGTGATGGATTAATCTGAATAGTTTTCTGTATCAACTGCATTGCCTGGCTGAAATTGGGTGAAAAAAAAGTGAGCAGTGAATTGCAATTTGCAAATTTGGATGTCATGTGCACTCATACGGCATCTGTCCTGTATTCAAAGATATCAGCAGTCTGAGTAAGAGAAAACACAAAGTAGGGAGGTGATGATGGATGGGTAGAGAGAAGAATAGAGACATGTGACCTTGTCTCTGCTGTGTGTGTTTTAATGTTTTTATCTTCTCATGCTGCTGCTCTCTGCTGCACTTGCATACTGTAGACACACATACACACACAACACATGGATGCATGCAGTGACAGTCACACACAGGCACACACAGGCACATAAGGAGCCGTGTGCTACAGGGGGTGTGGGTGTGATTGGGAGCTATAGGTGATGACAGCGTGGCCATATGCTGATTTATTTCTGTTTTTTTGGCACTGCATTTAGAGTGCAACCAATAAAATCACTACACAGTGTCCACACTCTGCTGCAACCTTTAGTTTTTATGTAAATGTTGTGGGGAAATGATAAAACCCTTCACGCTCTACAAAAGCTTGATCACGTTAACACAATTAGTGTGTCACTTTCTGCTCTTAGATTTTCAATTGTGATACCAGAAGTAGTTCTCTTGTGTTTTTAACAAGTCAAATATATGTTTGGTAAGAATTTGTGTGTACTTTTCAATGGGCATTTGTATGATCGAGTGATACATGATGACTGTATGTGGGTGGGTTTGTACTGTATGTGTTAATGGGCAGGACGTTGTAGAAGACACAGTGTCCTTCACTGTACCAGTGTGCTGCATCGTCTCTCTGGAGAACCGGTCAGAACCTGTCCCAGATTGGCTCAGAGGCATGAAAACGTGGTGAAGGGTACCGATCATATGAAGCTCATATGAGACTGTCTCCTCTTCTCTATATTGCTGTATTGACTCTCAGCTGATTGTCAACACAATCACAGGTTTCAGCACTACCGCTGGCAGCAGAGGGATCTATTACAGAACTGATATTTGATGGAAACATTTCTCCCGCAGCAGAGACTTTAAATTGAGTCTTGCCCCATTGGGGTCAGTGCCAGTGTGCATGATATGCATGCATGTGTGTGTGTGTGTGTGTGTGTGTGTGTGTGTGTATGGGTGGTGGGTTACAGAAGTGGCAAATATTTTGTTTGCTGCAGTCTCCCTATATTTCATCCTCTACTGTTCTGCCCACGGGCAAAATCAGAGAGACACCCTCAGAGAAAGACAAAGAAGTGGACAGGCAGACAGAAGGGCATTGAGAACTGAGAATGACTGATAAAATGAGAGAGGAAGCATGAAGGAAAAAAGAGAGGTGACATTGGTGGTAATTGGAGGAAAGGAAGCTAAAGCCTCAGGGGGCCTCCTTTTCCAAACGTTACTATTACGAATAAAAGATGTGTGAAAAGAAAAAAACTAGAGGCAGAACAGACACGAGAGACTGACTGAAGCTCTTTCATTTGCTTATTCAATAAATTTGGATTCAAAGCACATTTAAGAGCTTTTCAAAGACGGCAGTAATAACTCCTCGTAATCTAAGTTTAATACATTTGAGGTCAGGGGTTTGTTCTTCAGGGGGTCCAGATATAATTTCTCCTCTTATTTACACTATATTCTTCCTTCTAATCCAGAGACAGGCGGAGCAAGAGACATCAATAATTCACAGCTATTGTTCCCTCCCGGTCAGCCCGTCTGTTTTTATATTAAATGATGAATTATTAAAAGTGTGTGCGATTGGAAATATGGCAAAGCTCCCTCCTGATGCTCATGAGTGCTCAAAAACTGTCCTGTCATGCAGTGGGAGCCACATGAGTGCCAAAAACAGGTAGATGCTTAAGTGGAAGATCCATTAAAGTGGCATGAGAGCATTTAAGGGTTGTATAGTACATTAAAAACAAGTTGGGAGATTAGATACTGAGAGACAACTCCCAGCTCCAACTGTCTCTCTCACACACTCATTTAATGTCTTAAGGCTTCTACACATGATCAGCTGTTTGTCCATGGAGAGACATTATTGATGATAATGGATCAAAAATCTCATTGTGTTAATATTTTCTGAAAAAAACAGACAAACCAAAAAAAACCCAAAACAAAATAATAGCCATCCCCACAACTTTGTCACATTAGAGCAGGTACTGGTTCAGAAATATTAGATTTGATTTTGTCTCCCAGTCGTAGCATTGATGACTTGCTTGAGAAGATTCAACAATATCGAAATATATATTGTGTATCAAGATATAGCCTAAAAATATCATGATATTATTTTCAGGACATATCGCCCAGCCCTAACTGGAGCCATACTTATAACCCCTCCCATACACTACATAAAAACTAACAACAGAAATCATAGCATCAGTGTTGTGTCGTTCACCCTGTGTGAGCGGCAAGTTTGCTATGTTCTACAAGCTCTCCTAGCTCTTTCAGTCTCATAAATACATAAAGAAACAACTCTCTTAAATGCCACAATCGTATAAACAAAAACAAAATAGCCAACACAAATGTACCAAATGTAGTCTTTCAGCCCAAATCAGCTACCCGGCCTGCAGGGAGTTACTGCTTACTGCTAAGGGTGTGAGCTTTGTGTTAGCTGCTGTTAGCTGCTGAACGAGAGTCTGTCACCATGAAGCGGCACTTGTTATTTGGCTCAGGGTGTGTGCTGCGCTACTGTAGACTGTGTGATACTGCATTAACTGCTAACATAAGTCTGTTGCTTCATAGCAGCTCGTTCTTCAGCTCAGCACCTTCAACTGACTTTTATTTACTTGACAATTTTTAATCATTCATGTTTGGCTATGTGGTTAATAAGACATTTTTCTGTGCTGTGACACAATCAAGACATATGTCTTTGCCTTCCCCGGACTCTAAAGTCAGGAGTCTGGAGTCAGGACTGTTAGTGTTTATCGGTCTTAACAAGTTCTCTTAACCATCCCTGCTACCACACACTGGCCTCAGGGAATATACATATTTCATATCCTCCTCAACATGTGACTTATGCATTCATGATGTACATTAATGATTACTCAAGACCTCAGTGTGGCAGGATTGACTCAGTGCTGGAGTATATTTACTGGATATTTGTGTGTGACGGTATGCTTTCTGACTTCCTGTCATGACTGCCATCTTAAGAAGTGTCCTCTTGACTTATAACCAGCTATACTATAGCAGAGAGACGCTCCATAGTGGCTGTTCAGCAGAAACAACAGTTTGTCTCTATTTTGCATTTCGTCCTCAGGGCAAACTGCACGGCTTCTTCTTGACAAGTGCCATCTGATAATTAGGCCTCATAATCACCCTATTAGTATGCAGCTCAATTGAGCAGAGAACAGCTTATTGTTCCCCTGGCATGAGCAGCAGCCAGTTGTAAGAGGATTATTGTAAATTTGTTGTTATGGGCTTTATGAGAATGAATCATATGTGTAATGACTTAAATTGCTGCACTGTTAATCTCAGAAGCATTTATTTTTAATGTAGCCAGGAATCTGGACTGCAACATTACAGCAGCTGTGATAAAGCCTTGATTAGGATAAAGGTAATATTTTTGAAAGCAGGGAATCATTGGCAAGAAGGGAGTGGCACCACTTTAGGATTGTGACCTTATTTTCTATACCTTTATGTGGACGCATAAAACCAGGCTGAACTTTCTCCGTCACAGTTACCATGGCACTGAAGAAAGAGACCAGGGCCTTGTTTTGTTCCTGTGACTCAGGACCCAAACACAATAACCGTAGAATATGTAGAACTAAAGGCTGAGGGGCTAGGTTGAATTTTAAGACTGTCTTGGAAAGCACACTGATACCTCTTGAAAACACAAACAAACAGGGCAAAGGAACTAAAATTATTCTTGATACGTCCTTACCATGGTCAGAATGTACTTTCCAGGGCTCCTACCTGAGTCCCTGTACATCGTAGGATAATGTCATATACTTTATTGTGTGTGCATCGCCTAGGCACTGGACAATATTGAAAAAAATTCATCAAAACTTTGCAATTTGTCGGTGGCTTAGTGGATAGCCCAGGTGCCCCATGTAATTTGGCTTCGTCCTTGCCCGGTTTGATTCTAGGCGGTGGCCCTTTGCTGCATGTCGCTCTCTCTCTCTCTCTCTCTCTCTCTCTCTCTCTCTCCCTGTTTTGCACTTAGCTGTCCTATCAATTAAAGGCAAAACGCCCCAAAAAAAATTGCAATTCATATTACTATCCCACTAATCATCAAACTATTTTTTAACCTCTTAAAATAGCACTAAAACATACTGTATTCACTATAATTTACATTTTGTTAAGAAGCAAATATTTTTATTGCATCACAGATAGGATGCACTTTTTTTTTAGTGAACATCCCTTTTAGTGAAAAGCGAACAAACAATCTTTCAAAGGCAGGCTTTTCAAATGGCATTATGTCTTTAGATATGAAATATGCGAGTGTTTGATTCAGATGTTTTGCATTTTATTGTGGTTGGTGTGTATTTAGCCTGCTTTTGCAGAGTCTCTTTTATTGTTGGTTGCCCCACAGTCTCTTTGGGTTAGGGTTTGGTATTGTTGTTTTTTTCCTTCAATACTGGTGCCAAAATGATACTTTTAAACTGTTACCTTCATGATTTAAATTTTGATGTTTTTCATTTTGAGTTATTTTAGGGGCTTGGAGTTAAAAAAGTCAAACTTTTGTGTACTTGACATGTTTTCAAAGCCTCATTATAGTGGTGTTCATTTGCACACTTAATCCCAGTCACAAAAGTTTGATGATGAGTTGAATGTTTCAGACCTACTTGGTCAAAATGTTTTCATTTTGACGTGACGAAGATCCAAAGAGGATTGAAATGTTGTCTTAGCTAAACTTTGGTGTCATAGAGTAAGTGTGCAGGCATTACTTTTTTCATTTACGCTATTTTTTATAGCCTTCGAGCTATGTGATGTGCATACAAGGCTATACATGACAATACAGGTAAAGCAAAACATTTTCTGTGAGAATAGAGTGGCAATCAGACTTTAAATGTCTATGTGCCTTTGTGTTGTGCTTTTCATTCTTAGTGTGAAGTTGTTTTGCTTTGGTCATACTTCCTGTGTGACTAGAAGTGTGTATAGTGTGTGTGTGTTTATGTTTGTGTGTACAACCCAGGACAAAATGAAGCAGGTGAGATCTTCAAGGGTCGATTTGTCTGCCCTGAAAAATACCATCCAGATACTGTTTGCTGCAGGGCTTTAGGAGGCTCAGTCAGTATGGTTCATTCGCTGACACACACATGCACACACGCATGCATGCACACACGCACACACACATACACACACTACTCTGAAACCACAGAGATCCCCGGCTCTGATTTGGTGGTCTATTTGTACTGAGGCCAGATGAAGGGGATGGATGGGAATTCAGAGCCCCAGTGCTCGTTGGTGGTTGACAGACAGTGGCTGCCTCTCCTCTACATGCTGCTCTTTAAACTCAGCTGGTATCTACCCCATGCTGATGAGTGACACACAAAGACTCTCTCACATACCCACACACACAAATGCCACTCACAACGGACGCTCTTCAGTTTGTATGTCACCGTAGATATTGTACCCAGCATGCTCGCAAACAAACAACATTCCCCTTATGCTTCCTAAACACCCCCCAAAACAATCTATGTCTATACTTGTGAGGACCCTCATTGACATTATGCATCCCTCTAGATTCTTACTGTAACAGTAACCATCTACTTCACATCTTTTACCATCTACTTCACAAAAATGTCCCACTCCCAACATCTGAGCTCCAATAACAAAACACACTTGTCAGCCTAAACTCTTTTCTAATAGCTTGATAACTACAGCCAGTTATTTGTGGGAGAGTTCAACAATATCCAGATGATGCTTGTTACATCTCCATAGGTTGAAAGCAAGCCAGCTGAAATGAAAAACTGCAAATCCTCATCATTAATAATTAAGATTTATATTAAAGCAGGCAAAATTTAGCCCCGTGCTTTTTAATGGCTCACGACTAGTAACTGAAACAATGAATGAATGAATTGGTACTTCCTGCCCATGTAAATCATTTTAATGATGCGACTTTCAAACACCAAGGTCAGTATGCTCCTAATCTGATTGAGTCAGGAAATTGCTCCTAATCTAATAATATCACGTATTGGATTCCTTCCTCCCTGCCTGGATGGCAAAGGTAGAATGGGCAGTGTGATGGCTCATTCATAAGTTAGAGTTACAGTGTTACAATGAGGAAATGGACACAGGAGCACCAATGGGAAAGCTGAGCTGCAGAACTGCTTTCAACTTTAATCCATATTCACTTTACCTGCGACAATATCATATTTTTTGTTGGTAGCTCTTCTGTGATGCTGAATTTAATGCTCATTGAGAATATTCCCCAAGCTTAGTTTCAGATAATCATCACAATAGTAAGAAAACTAATGAGAGTTGTTCTAGAACCAATATCGGAAATGGTTCTGATACTGCCTAAAATGCTGGATCGAGTATCAGAGAGTATGTGAGCCTTTGCACTGATCCAATAACATGTAATTTACTGATAAACTTCGGAGCAGTTTCAGACCCAGATCAAACTGCAGTTTTCCCGGAAATCAATTAATCTTCACTACTCTAAAACAGCAACCTACACAGCAAGTTGCACAACCACTGGCAACTACTGTTTTAGAATGGTTAAGAAATATTGATTCCTGGTTCCTGGTTAATAGTGTTCGTCATTGGCAAACTGTCAAATTGGATAATAAAAAACAGGCATGTACTCTGTGTACATGTTTGTTAATGTTTTAATGTGGCATACAAGGACAGCAATCATTTCACTTCCATACAGGGTTAGTAGTATGCAGCTGTTAACACGTATTTTTTAATGCAGTGGTATTGATTGGTACTCAATATTGGCCGACACACGTTCAGGAATTGAAACATCTCTAAAACCAACCACTGCTCACTACTTAGCTAGGTTTGGATAAATATTAGGCTCATCTTAGGGTTGAATACGATATTGCCATGTCAGTGGTACTCTGAAGCTTTAGCGAACAGCTAAGATGTCAAGTACATGTGTGACACTAATGTGCTGATTCATAGGAATGTATGTGGAGTCTGGGTTTAACAAGACATAATTAAAAATCCAAGAATACTTTTTAATTATTCTTTAATCTTTCTTTTAATCCCTGCTTTCTTTTTTGTATTTTGATTTCATTTTTCAGCCTCACTTTTTGATCCTACCTCTGATAGCGCCTTTTTACACTCTTTGAAACCTGAAGCTGAAATGGCTTTACCTCCTTTTTTATTTGCTTTCTTTTCCCCTGTCATGCTACCTTCTCACCTTTTTATTCCCTCTCTACCACCTAGTTGATCGTCTCTGCTTCTATTCCTACATCACTTCTCCCTCGTTTGTCCTTTTTCATCCGTCATCATCTCCCTCCTTTACATCCTTCCACATACTGTATAATGTACATGTTATGGAAAGTTATTATATTCAGAAAGATAGACTGAGTGGATCCCTGTAAATTCTGACATAATATTGGTCGGTGCTGTTTATAGGATGCGTTATAATGTCAGCTCTGCCTGACTGCAGAGCTTCCAGACACTGCAAAATGTATTCTCCCTCTCTGAGGAAAATGCCTTGTTTCATGTCTGCTAATCTGCCAGCTTCTAAATATCTGCCACGTTACAGAAATATGTGTGTGTGTTTGTGTGTGTGAGTCTGTGGCAGTGTGTTCTTCTAAATGTTTTCCTCCTTACATTTCAGTTCATTTTGTCCTCAAAGTGAAGCTGTTTAGTGTGACTCTTATCGAGTGGCTGCAGCTGCTGTTGTGAGAATACCACGGCAGCCTGGAGGGACACCTTCACATAGTGCACACACACACACACACACACACACACACCTTGGTTTACCCACACCAAGCTGACTAAGGCACACGCCCCCAAACAAGCATGGATAATAGCATGTTATATTTACTGGCAAGATGATATGGCTAAGGGATTCTCTTGAGAATGAAAGAGCATCTCACTAATTGTTCGCAAATTAGGTTACATACTGCTGAAGGCATATTTTGTGGGCATGTGCTATTCATACAGCTCTATCAACTATGCCACTTTTGTTTTTGTATCTATCATGAGATCAACAATGTTGTAGTAGTGATCAATATTGTCGTTCATGGAGGATAATGATTGCGTACAACTAACATTAACATAAGAAGGCAACACCTGACGTTTTGAAAGTCAGATGTTGCCTCTGCATTCGAGAAGGAGAGCTGTAGCATACTGCATACAGTTAGCATGCAAAATAGCAGTATTGCACAAGTGTTGATATGCAATGACATATCTCAGGCAACATACTTATTCTCATGCGCAATGATGTATTTCCAGCTATGGCAACCTCCATGCCGTTGGTTTGCTGGGTATAACGTTACCTCTCTGACCCCCTCTGTTAATGGCGTGGCCACCCTGTAGGTTAATGGATGCTGAATCTCCTCCACGTCTACAGTGCGGCCTCACTGCGTCTGCCATGGGTACAGTAGTGGAGCCTTGGCTCTTATTCAGCTTAGATTAATGGCCCCAGCTTGGACTATTGACACAACACTTATCTTGTTTTTATGAGTGCAGCAGCTTCTATCTATAAACCTTAGAGCCACACGTGTGCACAGACACACACATGAGCACACACACAGACACTGACCTTGCTGTGGCTCTTACACGTACAGTTCAGTTACAGCTATAAATGCCGTTTACTATTTGTAACACAATTGATGTTTTTAGCTCAGTCCTAATGGCTCTGAGCTTAAGGTAATGTGAAGGGCTGAGCTGTCCTTTTAGACAGTGCACCCACAATACTATCTGAGGAGCAGACTGCAGAGAGACGGACAATGATATTTGATGCTCTGGAGATGGAAGGTTTACATCTACGTTCCTCCCTTTCTAGCCTAGCAATGTAGTTGATCTGTTGGTCGGACGGGTTGCATTTTTCAACTCATATCACACATGTACACATATTATCAGTTTTCTGTGTTGAAAAAAGTAGGCCTACACAGGTTTTATTATCTCTGAGTCTGAACACAGTGTAAATAAAACAAGGGAATATGTGTACAACATTAATTTTCATTAGGTTTTCTAAGTCAAAGAGAAAATCTGCTAAGCCTGCCTGCGTGTCCCTAATGTTATTATAACAGGATATTTACCCTCGGTAACAGACGTGTTGCTCGGTTGGAAAGCAGTGGCACTCGTGGGTAGAGTGTCAGATACATGGCATTCCTAGAATTTCAGCCCATGTTGTGTAGAAAGATGTTCAGCATATTGTTGGTGTTTTAACCTTTAGTTGAAATGATAATTTTACAGACATTACAGCAGCACTGTTGTCACCTTTCTTCCTGAAACGAGGCCATGTTTTCGGCCGTTTCTGCCTCTCCACCACGACTCTTTCTTGTTGCAAGTTTCAGGCAGTGTAGATGCATGAGTTTGATGTTATTGAATATTTTGCATTGTGCAACTTTAAGACAGAAACATGCCAGCATCGATAACAGGAACTGATAACCTCGGAGGCAAACAATTCTAAAGGATCGGGCAATTTGGAAATGGTTCACGACTAGAACTGCTTTTCGATTCCCATCCCTATTTACGCTCTCTAAATATACGTCTCTAAGTAACTACTTTTCCTGAAAATGTAAATGTAAACTTATTCCCAAATGACCAATTACAATTATATGATTATTCATTACCAATGCACCATTTTCTTCAAGAACCATTGAACAACTCAATTATATCACCAATACAAAATACAGTTATACAGGCAGAACTTTTATTTTTTAATTAAAGACTTTTTTCCCTGTTTTTAGTTGTATGTGGACTCCTTTTCTTGCTTCTCCTTTTTACTCTTCCCCAAACCAAGGAAGTGGCTGGCCCCTTTCCAGACCAAAGACATCCTCTTTTTCTCTGGAGCCTTTTCCGTAGAAACTTTGACCTCTTTCAGGAGTTCAGGTGCCTGTAAAGCAGGGAGGGACTCCTCATAATGCTCCTGCATGTGGACCTCGCCCTTCGGCTTATCCATGAGTTGTGGTGTTTCTGTGAGGCATGTCTCTTCCTCAGCATCTGTTGAGGTCTGTTTGTGGTGTTTGGTTTTCAGGTCCTCCGGCTCCCTGTGGAAGGACTTCTCCCTCTCAGAAGCATCTTGTTGCAGGAGCTTGATCTCCTGCTCCATTTTTTGTTGGAGGGGATCTTTTTCAACCCTCAGCCTCTGGATCTGCTCCTGGTACTCCGACACCCTTTCAACATGAGATTTGACAGTTGCTGCTGAATGGTGTCAGAATGGTATTGTTTTTGGTCCTTGAGCTCAGTTGCAAACCTTTGGTGAATCTCCCGACGTGAAACTCAAGCTCACTCCTAGTTTCCTTCACCAACAGCTCTTCCTGATTCTTCTAATGAGCCAACTTCATTTTTGTTTTCCAGTTTTCCAGTTCTTGACCAAGTTTTATCCTTAGTGTTTGCTCTTTGAAAAACGTACTAGCTCCTTCTTCACAGAAAAGATCGCACTGTTGCTGTGACCAGGTCCTCACTCTGTAGAGCTCGTTGGTCAAATATTCCCCCTGGTTCCAGAGAGTCTCATTTTGATTCATCTCCAACTCCAGCTGGGTGGCGAGGTCAGTGATTGTTTGCTCCAGAAAGATGAGCTGTGATGAGGTAGCTTCTTGCAACCTTTTGACTTCAGACTGCTGCTCCTCTATCACTGTGAGATCCTCATTCTCTGTCCAGCTGAAAATGCTGAAAAACAGCTGCCTGGCCCAGTTATAGGTGTCAAGGGTAGTTTGAGTCAGGCTCAAAGTCATATTGAGTGTGAAGAGAAAATCACAGTAGTATGTCGCCTGTTGAAAGGTCTAAAATGAAATGAACTGGCTTTGAATTATTTTTTTTTTGAGAATTGTTTGCGTGTTGACTTTCACAGTTGCTAAGTTCGGAAGTTCAGTTTTTTTGCATGTTTACATTAAGTTTACATGAACCTTCTCTCAGGTCTCATTAGAGCTCAAATCTGGCGACCCCCAACGTCAAAAAGTATTATTTTGGGGTGGCTTTTCAGGAAATAAACACAAGTGCAGAGAATCACTGTTTTTATTTGTAGTTTTTACATTTCAGTCTCCAGGTTGGGGTGCTGGATGGGTCAAACAATCAAAGGACTTTCCCCCAAGAGACTGGTAATTGGAGCTGTGTGACACAAAGTAAACTTTGAGTTATTTTAAGGCACATCATCACCATATGTCTTTTCCTAAACCTAACCGGCGTAACTTAACTTGCCTAAACAATGCTTTATCAAGTTCTCTTTAGGTGCTGTACGCATGCTCGGTGTTACTCTTGTGCCTTTTCTGTGTCAGCTTTCAAGAGCGTGGCGGCAGGTTGCGTCTGAGTTTCTTCTCCATATTTATCACAGACTGATATATTTATGAAAGAAGGGGAAAGATGTCTGTCAGCTGTGATTGGTGGGTCTGCGTCACATGGCATGCAGTGCGCGCTGCTGCATTCCAAAAGTTGAACTCTGCTTATCTTAGGGCGCAGCTATCGCGCCCTGAAAAAAAAAGGTGCTCAGGAACAACAGCATTGCCCTGGGGTTTGAGCAGCACAAAAAAACGCGGCATGTGTATGGTTCCGTATACATCCATGTTCCAAACCTAATCTATGTAACTTATCTTACCTAAACCTAACCCAGTTAACTTTGCTTACCTACAATTACAAAAATCTAACCTACGTAACTTTACTTAACTAAACCTCACCTATATAACTTTACTTGCCTAAACCTGAGGTAGGTAATTTTTATTATTTGATTATTACCTCAAATTACCTACATAACTTAATTTACCCAAACCTAACCTAACCTACGTAACTTTACTTCAGTACGTACTGACTGCCCCTGACTTTTCCGCTAGCACCACCGCAACTTTCACGTTTCAGGTTTTAGGTGAAATGCCTCAGCAACTATTGGATAGAGTGTCATTGATCATGTTTCCCTCAGGATGAGTTACAATGACTTAGGTGATGCCTTAGCAGTTCATCCAGCAACATCATGAAGTCAAAATTCAATGTCCAGTCCTTAAGTTTATGACCAAAAACCTGCAGCACTAATGACATTACCATCATCCATCAGCTATACTTTGTGTTTAGTGCTACATAGCAAATTTTAGCATGTTATGCCTGGGTCAGACGTCCTTTCAAGCGTGAGAAAGAAACAAATGTAGAGAAAGACACCAGCTTGTTAAATACAGTTACAGAGAAGGTTCACCGAGCACTGTGTATTGGTAATGTTTGTATTGTTATGCAGCTTTGCAGCAGATCAGAGGGAATGAGAATAAGCGGATGAGATGTCCCTGTAGGCTTCGCTTCCTCTGTACCTGGAGGATCAAACACAAAGAGTGAACCAAACATCACAGGAGTTGTCAGCCACAGTTAGGCTAACAGATTGCCTTGCCCAAACTTATGCCTGTCAAAGTAAGGTGGGTGATGTGTGTTTGTGTGTGTCTGTGTGTGTAAGAGAGAGACACAGTGAGAGAGGAGAAGAATTGGTGCGATACAAACTATCACACCTATACCACATGCAGCCATATCAGTCAGTGCTGAAGCGCCTCTGTTGGCTGGTGCATAGTAGGACGCACACACACCCGCACAGGGTGCAACCAGCAAATATGCTGGGCAATAATATGCTCCAATAGAGCTGTGTTTTCATCTGTCAGATCCAGATAGCTTACGATGCAAGCTGCTGAGTCCCACCAGACCAAAGTGGAAATATTCCAATATATTACTGTGTTTTTAAAAATTGAATATGTTCGATGTCATGCTGTTTTACACTTCACAGCTTAGAGATCATGTTTTTCCGCAGGGATAGGTTAGTTTAAATGATACCCGCCACAGTTTGAAGGAGAAATGGTGAAACGTAGATTGAGGCAGATATGAAGAGCAGAAAAAGTCCTTTGTATCCTCTAAGAAAATAAAGTTTGAAGGTTTAATATTACCTCTCAGTATACTGTGGCAACAGAAATGACTGGATTTAGGAGAACAGTAACTGCTTTATGGAGTAGTTTATTGAGAGCCAAATGAACAAACAGAAAACAAAGTTCATTAATTGAATTTCTGTGTAATGTAGTTAAGTTGTTAAATTAACTAGCCCAGAGCAGGTATTTATAACAGCAGTATTAAGAAACAAGTAAACACATACTTGCTGTAATTTCCTCTGTTGGCTCAGGTAGATAATGAAATGCAATGTGCTGAAGGCTATCAGGTGGGTTTTAACCTTCTACATCCACAGATGGTACCCGGACAATCGGGCATTTACTGAGCTGGTTGGCCGTGATAATAGCTCCCCACTGAACAGCAGCTGCTTGACATCAGTCATGATTGGCTAAGTTGGGAGTTGATGCTCATGATTGGTTGATGGTGGTTAGATACAGGCTGCTGATGCTAACCGCCTGGTTGCCTGGATACAGCCATCCCTCACTGTGTTAGTGGCCTTGGCAAAGTGACGGACAGCATAAGTGCTCTGCAGAGGAATTTGTCAATCTGTTGATTCTGCTGAGAATCTCTTTATCTGTCTTTGTAATGGATCTGTATCGTTCTCTGGGCGACTGCATCTCTTCATCTCTCTTGTTCTCATTCATTCTTTTTCTCTTTATCACTAAATGACTTTAATAACACCAGTTTCCTGTAATACATATATTTTTTTATGTGTTAGTGTTGAAGCCTGAGGATTGTGGTGTGTTTCTGTCACTATCACTTTAATCCAGAGCAGGGTATCTTGTGAAATAGAAGTCTGGTATGGATATTCATGGTTCTCAGAGCATGATTCCTGAACAGACAGTTCACCACCAAAATCAAAAATGCAGATCTTTTCTCTGAGCTGTAGTGCTATTTATCAGTCTAGACTGTTTTGGTGTGAGTTGCTCAGTGTTAGAGATATCAGCTGTAGAGATATCTGTCTTCTCTCCAATATAATGGAACTAGATACGATTCAGCTTGTGACAGTGCAAGATGTAAACATTGATGGCGTCCTCCTCAGCTAAGCTGTGACGTTAGATCACTTAGGTGAGCCGCAGTATCAAACTATAAGTTAGATTATTATTGTTGCTATTTGTCCTCTTGTGCTTTCATGAGCACGAGCCTGTTTTCTACGAGTGTAGTGTTGGGCACTAACGTGTTATTAGTAACTAGTGTTATTGGTAACATGTTACAGTGATAATATTACTTTTTCAAATAACGAGTAGTGTAATGAAATTATAATAAAATTTCAGTAATAATATTAAATTACTCCATAACCAAATAACTCATTACCTAACCATTGTAGTCACCCTACTACTGACTTGAAACACAACAAGTAATCACATCAGTGGATTAATTTTTGTAATCGTTGCATTGCGCGTGCACGTCACAAAGAAGAAACCTAGCTTGGGAGAAGGGAACACTTAAGTTGCTGGAAATATTTCTGTTACTTTGATTTTGTTGGGAGGAAAGATGATAAGCACATCATTGCTCCAGGTAGTGGTGCTAAGACTATTACACTGCGAAAAGCACAACACATAATAAACTGCATTTTTTTATTTAACAGCACTTGGGGTGATACGTTTGGCAGGTGTAGTTCGGTAGAAAGAAAATAGTTCATACATGAAATTGCTCATAACAAGGTCTGTGAATTATCTTGAATAACTGGGTCATGATTTCTAGAAAGAGACATTGCTGTTGAGTTTTTCAAATATATTTTTGAGCCGAGCGCAAGCTCACTCACACCAAACCACTCTAGAGTCATAAATAGCACTACAGGTAAAAGGAAAAAATCTGTTTTTTGATTTTCGGGTTAGTCTTCCCTTTATGGTTTTGTCACCTCCATGACCTTTGGTGTGGTGCCACCATCATCCAGATTTCCAGTAAATGTGCTGTGGACATTCATGGTTCTCAGAGATGGGGCTTAATTTGCATCAGTGACCAAGTAACTATATATATAATCACACATGCGTAATACATTACCATTTTATCTCTTCTGTTGGTTAAGACCAAAAGCAGTCAGGTAGAAAGAGTATACTCTCATTGGGCCAGCAGCCACTAACTGCACTATGTGTTTCCTCTGTCAGTACTGCATGCACTGGCCACACTCCAAACTCTTGGCCCAGCAGACCGCCTGCTAATTTGTTTCTCTTGGTGGACAGACACAAGACTGCAGGACTGCACATTCTCCTTGACACTTGTGGTCTGTTTGTGTGTATGTCTGTGCATAATAGAAGTATTGACGGTGAGTTGGAGATGGCTCGCTTTGGTCTCCGTGGGAGCTTGGCCACTGACTGCTGCCATCCCCTGAGCGTTTCTGCTGTTGATTCATATTTTAGGCATGGTGTTAATCGTGCACACACATATGCACAAAACTACACACAGTATTTTTGCTTTGAGAAACATAAGATAGCCTTTTAACCTTTGCAGCCATTTCTATTACTGAGAGAAGAGAACAGGCGGGAGGAGAATGTGAAAGCGAGATAAAGACATGAAAAGAGAGAATACAGAGAAGTAGGCATTTGAGAATAATGGTGGTAAACAGACAGAAAAGATGGAGATTTATGTCAGAGCTCTGCAGTCATTTATCTGTGGACACACAAAGTAGATTAACTCATTAAACTTAATGTGCTCAGTGGTCAGTTGAGTGGCCAGCGGAGCATAAACAGTCCTACAGATGCTTCTCCACAACTGGACTGTAGTTAAATAGGACCATTACAATGTCCCCTAACCTATTTTATCACCTGCTGTGAGTTAGATGTGTGCAGTTCACATCAGCAGAAGCATTGAGGATCCATCTGTATTTCTATCTATGAGATTATTTGAAGTGACCTCGCCGACCTGTGCAGCAATGTACTCTTTACAGACATGACTAAATGACTTCCCGTCATCTCCCAGTGTCGACACCACCTCTGGTACCTCAGCCCCTCCCTCTGTGATTATCTCTCAAGGCCGGTGACATGCTCCCGTTGAACCCTTGCCTCAGTTGCCTTGACAACTGTTCTCACACTGGGCGGGGTACCTCTCACTTTCCCAGTGATGGTGCGATAAGTGCTACAATTATGTAAATTCTGTCCAACCAAAGTGTTTTTGCAGATTAAACATAGCTAGCTGAAAAGCTCTTGGCCCCATGCTTTCAGCTCTTAAGTTTTGTAGTTAACAATCCAGCCTGCATTGTTGCATCACTGCACGCCTCTGAGTCTATCCTTTGTTCATCCTGTCTCTCTTTCGTATCATTTTTGGAGAAAGGAGAAAGATGGAAACAGGGAAACTCAATCTAAGCAGATAAATGGATAGATGGAGTATTAAATACAAAGTTAGATCAGTACTTTGATATGGAGAGACGTATCTGAATATACAATTATATACAAAGGAATATATAAAGAGATGAAGACCATAGCCGTGCCCAGAATCATTCCTGTCATAATTTCCTGTCATCACTGACAGTTGTGAAGTTGTACTTAATTTTTTATATCTATAAAATGCCATGGACACCACTTTTTTATTCCATTGGCAATTTTTGAGGGCACTATATAGTAGTGTTGTTGTGTTATAAAAAATATTAATTTGAATTGGTTTCAATACTCATTTTCCTCAATATTGATACCATCAATACTACTTTTTCACCCTCTCTTACTCCAACAGCGAGTTGACACACACACACACACACACTGTTGCGGTGCCCCTATATCCCTGCTTCACTCAAAGTGTTGTCTTCTTGTCACTCGTCTCATTCGCTTCGGTTGCACATAGACTTTTGCAACATTGTTTGTTTTGTTTTTCACTTGCACTTTATTGCCCGTGGAATATGTGACATTCTCAGAGGCTTTCGAACATGTGCACTTCTGCAAGAAGAATATGTTTCGTTCTAAATTTGTAGTCTTGCAATAATCATCTCTCAATACAAGTTTTAAACTGTATGCCCTCAATGTTAATTTATCCCTGTGGTATCAAAAATTGTGATAAATATCGATATTTTTCAAGGTGTTGTATCAAAGTTATAAATTGCAGTATCATGATAACTGTATTATATAGTGACTGTATTTCTCACTGACAATTGGGAGACTCAGATAAAATGACGAGGGGAAATGTGGTGCACAAGGTAGATCATAGTGAGTAATCTTGGAAACAGGCTATATTAGTTTTATTTAACTACAGTGGCTATTTTGAGGTGTACAGTCATAATTTTAGATGCTACTTCATGATATTAGTTATGTATTCTAGTGTAATCCAAGTTTTAGCTTGTAAAAATCTAAAACATTGGCTAAGAGCAGACAGCAGAACTATTTGACTGTTTAAAGGTAACACAGTAAGGTATACGCCCAATTTTACTACACTGATACTAGAAACTGTACTACCTCATCAACCTCTGGAAATGAATGAGGTCTATCTTTTGTATATTTTACTTTTTTTTCCCCTGAACACTGACCTAATGAGTTCTGTCTTATTGTTTACTGTTGATGATGTTCTTTAAATCTGTATTGCTATGATGTCTTGTTATGTCTGCACAACAAATTTACCCCTGAGTACAAATAAAGAGACCTTGAACCTTAATCATGCCCCAGCCCATAAAAGTAATCTAGCTGCTACTATATGCTAAGCAGTTTGGGTTCATGTTTTGTTGTGCAGATTTATCTTGAGACATATCTATGAGACATTTCTTCTGTTGACTTTCATTAGTCCCGCAAAACTCTAGATGTACTTGCAGCATATTGCCTAATCCTTGTTGGAGCGA